>NW_017684365.1:0-7633 GCF_001879085.1 Nicotiana attenuata
AAATGGCTTGAGCTGCTAGGTTCGCATTTGCAAACACTGTGTTCGCATTTGCGACGAGGATATGGCCATAGCAGTGATTGCTTTTGCGATTTTCCATGGTTCGCAATTGCGAACTTCTCGTCGCATTTGCAATGACAGCAGAGATGTGAGGCATTTCTCTTTTGCAATAATATCCTCACATTTGTGGGGTTCGTACTTGCGAACCCCAGGTCGCATTTGTGACACTTGCAACAGGACATAAAAGCTGAGGGATGGGATTTTAGTCTCATTCTCATATCCTTGAACACTAGACTCGGTAGGAGGCAATTTTTTGGATATATTTTCATGCCAAACTATTGGTAAGTATTCTAAGCAATTTTTAATTATATTTTATGATTATATACAAGATTTAACATCAAATTTATGAGAATCTAAGAGAAATTTTGGAGATTTTTGTCAAAGTTTTGAAAAATGAAGATTTGAGTTTTGTGAGTCGATTTGGAATCGGATTTGAAAACAAAAAACATGTGTGGGAGTTATGGGTAGTCAAGACCTACCCTTGGACCCTGGTTTTGATCGGGCGGGCCTAGGAGTGACTTCTGTTGACTTTTTGAAAATAGTTTAAAGATTATAGCTTTATTAATTGGAATTGGTTTCTCTTGCATTATTTGAAGTTATTAAGTCGTTTTGGCTAGATTTGAACCGGGTAGAAGTGAATTTTGAAGGAAAAACTATTTTGAGTACTGATTTGGCCTAATTGAGGTAAGTGTCTTGCCTAACTTTGCAGGGAGATATTTTCCTATTAATTTATATTGTTTGCTACATGCAGGGATAATGCATATATGAGGTGACGAGCGTATATGCATGTGCCAGGGTTAATCATGCTCGGGGTAGATTACACGATTATTTGTGCCTTGTTAGAATATGTGACCTTCTTGCTTCATGTTTTACTTGATTTCTAGATTTATTTGAATATGGAGTTAACTGAAAGAAACCATGATGAATCTTGTTAAAACTTGATTAAAATTAGATGGATTTTTGTGAAACTATTAATGTGCTAAATTTGGTCATCACTATGCTTAATCACAAATTACGACCGTTATTCTGGAGATATTGGATTCTATACTTGAGTTGAAGATCGTTCATTTTTTATATTCGTTAAGGTAATTGAGCAATGAGGTTGTAGAGATTTGTTGATTTGTTATTGGCTTGAATTCTGTGATTTATGCTCATTTGGAATATTCGCTTAATCACTCTCCTTGATGTTATTTATGCTTTCTACCTAGCTTGTTATTGTTATACATGTGCTTGGTGAGGAAGAGTGTAAAGCACGAAGGGTGATGTCGTGCCATTGCATATACATTATCATGTGAGGAAGAGTGTAAAGCACGAAGGGTGATGTCGTGCCATTGCATATACATTATCATGTGAGGAAGAGTGTAAAGCACGAAGGGTGATGCCGTGCCATTTCATTTACATTATCACGTGAGGATGAAAGTAAAGCACGAAGGGTGATGCCTTTCATTTACATTATCATGTTTTCATTTACATTATCATGTGAGGATGAGAGTAAAAGCACGAAGGGTGATGCCGTGCCATTTCATCTACATTATCATGTTTTCATTTACATTGTCATGTGAGGATGAGATTAAAAGCACTAAGGGTGATACCGTGCAATTTTATTTACCTTATCATGTTTTTATAATATCATGTGTTCATGGCACGAAAGGTGCTTTTGTGTAGGCGAGGACGATAGACATGCATTATGTTGTGATATCTTTTCCTATTGTATACATTCATGCCTTTACATTGAGTTGTTACTGTTGCACCTATGCTTTCTATGTGACTTGTTGTTGTTGATTTGTCTGTCGCCTCTATATCAATTATTGTTGTGTTCTCCATATCTTCATCTGTTTAACTTGAAAATATCATGCTTTCCTTCTTATTTTCATATCTACATCCATGTCGTTTCTCATTTGGTGCACTTTCGTATAAGCCTCCTACCATGTTAGTTATTCATGCCTTCTATTTGTTTAGCTTATAAAGATCATGCTTTCTTTCATGTTTGTTATATCTATATCTAAGCCTTCTACCATGTTAGCTAGTGAAATTTATGTTCTTCTACCGTAAATGCTATCATTACTTCTATGCTTCCTATCTAGTCCGTTACTGCTAAGCATATGCACTATGTTGTTCATTATTGCTACCTGTGTATCTCCCACTTTATCGTTGTTGTTATTGGCATTTCTTTCACTTGGTTGGTACTGTTATGCGTATGCTCGGCGAGGAAGAGATAAATGCACGAAGAGTATTGTCGTGCCAATTGATTTGACCTTCATTCATATATTTGATGAGGATGAGATAAATGTATGAAGGCTGTTGCCGCGCCATTTGATTTGATATCTTGAGTACAGTTCTCACACTATGAAATTCTTGAATTTGCTACTATGATTCTTTTATTAACTATTTACTGCCTCGCATAGTTGCGTTCTTGTAATTTTATCTGTTATGTTGTAGAATTGTTTCTTAGTATACTGCACAAGTATAAAAGTGGGTATCTTTTAACTAAAAAGCCTCATCATTAGTTCAAAAGGTTAGACAATATACTTACTGGTTATACAGGGTCGTTGTACTCATACTACACTTCTGCACTTTATGTGCAGATTTTGGAGCTAAAGTTGTTGTGTATGGCGGGAGCTGGCATTGAAGGTGTACCTGTGTTCCGATTGTAGCTGCCATTTATCCTTGGTAGCTTTAGATTTTGCTAATCTGTTTATATAAACTTCAAACAAATGATGTATTTAGTTTGTACCAGCTTTTGTAGATTCTAAGTTTTAGAAGCTCATGATTTGTACTACCAGTCCTTGGGATTTGTATAGAAAGTTCAATTATTTTATCCATTGTCTCTTATTGCTTGATTTGAGTTATGTTAATTGTATTTGGCTTATCTAGCGGGTCGAGTTAGGTGTCATCACAACTAGGCAGATTTTGGGTTGTCACAAGGTGGGATCAGAGCACTAGGTTTGTAGGTTCTACGAGTCCTGAGGAAGTGTCTAGTAGAGTCTTGTTGATCGGTAGATGACGTACATACCTATCTTCGAGAGGCAACATGGAACTCAGGAAAATTTCCCCTTCTTTCTTTCCTTATCGTGCGTCCTTGTTTCAGCTTGAAACCTATGATTTTTATTCGACCATATGCGATGTTGTGCACTCGGTATCAATTATGCGCCGACGATTGTGATGTTGGAGATGGGTTACGAAGGGCTATGGAGGCTTGATTATCATCGCAAAGTGCGGTCTAGTCTTAAGAACAGATGCAATGATAGATCTTTCAGTCATTCATTTGCGGTACGAAGCACATTCTTGTATCTGGTTGGTAAGCACGGACTTGGGAAGGATGGCCGGTGGCCTAGTTGTTGTGATTATGGTGGGTGCATGGTAAGGTGTTAATTTGAGTACAACGGGTTATCTCCTGCGTGATGAGTTTGGATCTTGCATTTCGTGTGAGGTTTCCATTTGGTGGAATGCATATATTATCATTTCAGGGCATTTGGGGGAAGTCTTCTTGACTATTGCAAGGGTTGGGTGTGCGTTTGGCGGAGTCTTCAGAGTGCTCTCTAACCAGTAGTATCTAAGCTTATGAAGTATTCAGCTGATTCACAGTGCAAGATCGGGGCAACTATGAAGATATGGTACTATGGATCACCGACGATATGTTCCATGGCTTTGAGCTAAGTAGAGGAGTCTGCTATCGATGATCTAATTGGAGGATCATGTGTTGCATCGGTTTCTGGGCTGAGGGATTGATTGGTTGTTTATTTGAATATTCATGTGCTGGTGAAGCGCGGGTTGCTCGGTGCATATTAGCTTTGTATTAAATATTAGAGAAAGGTGAGTGGTTATCGAGAAGGTTCTGATGAGTTCTAGATCACATGCGGCATTTAACAACTCCGTTTGTGAATGAATAGGGCTTGAGATCGGTAGTAACTGGTGACAAGAACTACGGTATTTCTATGTCAAGAATGATCCTACATGGCAAAATTTGGAGAGATGCAAGAAACGACTTCGGGTTCGCAGAATGTTCCTTCAGAGCAAGCATATCAGATTGAGTTACTTTCGGCTTGGCAGTCTGCGTGACTTGATTGAGTTAGAAGCGATCAATTCTGATGACTTGATTATGTGTTCAGAAAAATTCATCATGGTTATGGCCACAGCCCGGAGTTGACGTTTTCTGCAGGTATAGAAGATATTTTGTGTTTGGTTATGTTCCCCTGGTTCGAGTTAAATAGAAAGTTCTCGATTGATGAGGTGTTCGTCCTCTTTGTGATCTAGAGTTGATTATGAGATTTTCGTGTTTTCTCGAGTTAGCATGTTAGTGGCAGTGCGCCGAAGTTACAAGTTCTAGGTTGTGACTTAGTTTTGAAGGGAAGGATATAAGTTCTTGATGACACGGACGATTCAGGTGTTTAAGAGAATGCTGGCACTATTTGATGTCGCCGAAGGAGAGTGCGCTTGTTGGTAGGTGCATTGTGTTTTGACTTGTGGGTATATTCTCTGTAACATGATGGAGTATGAGTGATGTATCAGCCATTTGAGTAGCGGTGTTGAGGTCGGATATGGAGATTCTAATATTCATGGGGTTTAGAGACTGGATGTTCTCGTAGGCAGACTATTCCTCGATTGCGGATTGTGAAGAATTGTTGAGGATTGGATAATTGATGGTATTTGTTATGGATAGGTCTATGGACTTTTGGAAGGTTACTTACCTATTTGGGAATGATTGGAATTTGGTTTGGGAGTTATTTGTGAGCCTAATGAGAATGTGTATTCTATATCGGATCGGATTTGTTTGCTCTTGCGCAACTGTTACCTCAGGTATATTATCAGGCGGAATGGATGTTATTCGCGCCTTAGTCTATGTTACGTGTGTCTCTCTTATTCTATGACGGGTTGTGAAGGTTACATGATTGTTCGCACACATATTGTGATTCCGTTTAGGCATTATGGCGTTATGGGCGAGATGGCCCCATGATATTGACTTGCTTATTGCACCATAGTAGTGCTTGTCTTTTGTCAATATTGTTTTATGCCTAATCATCCTCCCACAGTTATATTTATGCACTCTATCGTGCTTGATGTTGACGACATGTGATTTGTAATACCGAGCATTATGGCTCGATGAGTACGCCTATGTGGATTGATATGATTAAATCGGGTAGCAGACCGAAACGGTACTATGATGAGATGTAACTCCTTATTCTTATAACGTGTGTTTTGCTTTTACTTTGTTGAAAATAGTTCATAGGAAGATTTTAATATTACCCCATCTGCTTAACTTGCTTATTAGCCTCCTTGTTTAACTTTCTTACTATTATTTGTCATGTCTGAGTTATTACTTGTTTGGTGTACGGACCGCGTTGTGTGGGGCTCTATATGGATTTTGGTTTGACTTGTTAGTTGGGCCGTTTTTATTGGCGTGGATGAGGTTTCTAGACTTGAGACTTGCACTATCATAATGGAATGAGGAATGTTTGGGAGAATGATACCGTGTTTCCGCTCAAAATTTGGCTATAGTCCTTGTTGGTCACGAGAGCTCCAAAACTTGTTGATCTGATGAGTGGTCATGAGTTTCTGCGTGTTTCTTTCATCATAATTAGTGTACGGAGGTTTTGAACAAAGTTATATTTGATATGAGGTTTACTACCGGTATCGAGTTTATTTTTGGGCAGCTATGGTGGTCAGTGGTTATTGCTGTGAGTATCTAATTTATGTGGTATATCATGTGATTATATCCTGGGTATGGTTATGGATTGATACAGCTTGTTCAAACTTATACTGTGTAGATGCGAGATTCGGGTCTTGTAATGAATTCCGAATGTTAGAAATTGGGTTCTAAAGTTTATGGACAAAGGTTGAAGTAAGGATCTTCAATTAAGTTATGTCTTCATGCTTATATGGATTGGGGTGACGTGGGATCACCCCCGAGTATGGGCACGGTTAGGTTACACTGTGATTTGATGGCCTTGGAATGACTCTTGGCACGTTTGAGGATTAAAGCATGTTTAAGTGTAGGAGGATGTAACGACCCAGCCAGTCGTTTTGAGCATTTGAATTTTGTTTAGCTGCTTGAAGTCTTGAGTAGCTTCATATGATGTAGTATGGCTCGCGTGTATTGTCGATTTTGGTTTTTAGGTGCCTCGGGATGGATTTGGAAGAATGATTTGCAACTAGGAAGCTTTAAGTTGGAAGAGTTGACCGAGGTTTAACTTTTGTGAAAATGACCCCGGAACAGTATTTTGATGACTCCGATAGATTCGCATCGTAATTTTGGAATTGGGCTTATGCCTGAAATTAAATTCGGAAGTCCGTAGGTTGATTTGTGTAGTTTTGCCAAAAATTGGAAACTTGAGGTTTAGAATTTTGACCGTAGGTTGACTTCGTAGCTATTGTATTTAGATTTTTGTTTTGAGACTTGGAATAGGTCCATTTTGTTATTTGCAACTTGTTGGCAAAGTTTGGCATCATTCCGAGTTGATTTGATAGGAACCGGACGCGCGGTTGTGTTTTTAGAAGTTCTTGAGTTTCATGTTGATTTCACATGCTTTAGAGGTCCGATTCATGGTTTCGGATGTTATTTTGATGATCTAATCGCACGAGTGGGTTCGTGTTATATTTATAGACTTGTGTTGACGACTGTCTTGGAGCCCCGAGGGCTCGTGTAACGACCCGACAGGTCGTTTTGAGCATTTGCACTTCTCTCGGTAGTTTACGGGCATGAGTAGCTCAATATGATGTATTATGACTTGTGTAAATTGTCAGGTTTGGTTTTCAGGTTATCGAAATTGATTTGGAAGATGATTCTCAACTGGAAATCGTTTAAGTTNGTTTGGTGTACGGACCGCGTTGTGGTGGGGCTCTATATGGTATTTTGGTTTTGACTTTTTCAGGTTGGGCCAGTTTTTTATTGGCGTGGATGAGGTTTCCAGACTTGAGACTTGCACTATCGTAATGGAATGAGGAATGTTTGGGAGAATGATACTGTATTTCCGCTCAAAATTTGGCTATAGTCCTTGTTGGTCACGAGAGCTCCAAAACTTGTTGATCTGATGAGTGGTCATGAGTTTCTGCGTGTTTCTTTCATCATAATTAGTGTACGGAGGTTTTGAACAAAGTTATATTTGATATGAGGTTTACTACCGGTATCGAATTTATTTTTGGGCTGCTATGGTGGTCAGCGGTTATTGCTGTGAGTATCTAATTTATGTGGTATGTCATGTGATTATATCTTGGGTATGGTTATGGATTGATAGCTGGGGTTTCCACGCTTGAAAAAAAAAACCCGGGGCGTGTCGTCCAAATCATCGGTCCGGTACTAGATGTAGCCTTTCCCCCGGGCAAGATGCCGAATATTTATAACGCTCTGGTAGTTCAAGGTCGAGATAGTGTTGGTCAACCAATTAATGTGGCTTGTGAGGTACAGCAATTATTAGGAAATAATCGAGTTAGGGCTGTAGCTATGAGTGCTACAGACGGTCTAACGAGAGGAATGGAAGTGGTTGACACAGGAGCTCCTATAAGTGTTCCGGTCGGGGGAGCGACTCTGGGACGAATTTTTAACGTGCTCGGAGAGCCTGTTGATAATTTAGGGCCTGTA
>NW_017684366.1:0-7633 GCF_001879085.1 Nicotiana attenuata
CGGAAGAGACTTGTAGAGATTCATAACCAACTGACGGGTCAACAAATCATTGAGGCTACACTCCTGACAAGGACATTACCTCATTCTGAACCAAATAATGATCTTTGCTCTTTAATTACTTCATACAATCCGATTGAACTGATCCTAGATCCAATAACCTTGTCTCACCCACTACGAACTGCTCAGGCAACAAGTCACCCCTGACATGACTAGAAGTCTCACATGATGTCGCAACGTGCCAATAAGCTAGCAACTCGAATGCGATACATAAGGAAAATGAACTCTGGAAGGGACTACTCAAATCACGCAACTAACATGAACTTTCCTCAGAAAATGGGAAACAAAACACACAGAATAGAATATAAGGGACCATAATTATCATTACACTGTTGCGGCGTGCAACCCGATCCAAACAACATACCCATGGCACGTGTCACCCGATCCACACATAAAATTCACATAAGGAGATATACATCGAGCTAAATTGCTCATTACAACAACATACCGAATATCGGTCACAAGCACGCTAAGTGCATAATACCATCCCTGAGGGGACATATAGCGCCATAAGCTAACAAACTCAAGCACAACTGAGGTGCGATCTATGTTCTGGAACTAAAGAGCCATCCTGCTCACATAACACCATCGCTACGCGGAACTTCAACACATAAGAAATTTACCAAGCTGTTTCGCAACTCACACGGCACAATATAGCATTACATGAAGTAGCCGACAACGAATTAAAATCCAACGTCTGAATAATCCTCCATAAGGAGAGCTATGCTGAAACGAACACATTCGGCCCGATATAGAGCCCATATTCATATTTAAATCTATCCACAGACCTCAAGCCGATTTTGATCATACCGAACTAGGCCAATAATCTTTTTTGGGTCCATAATAACCCCTTTTCCCCATAACACACAAGAACAACCATTATAACCGAAGTAATCCTCCACGGTCCACAACCCAATAAATCGAGTGCCCTCCAGGCATAAATCCTCAAATTAACCATATCGCCACAATCTTCATACTTGGTTTCATTCTCCAATCAATCAAGTGACTACCTGCCACACTTATACAATCTTCCCGTGGGACACGCTCCCACGATCTTCCGTAACAGATAACAAGCCTGCACATCCAGGCTACCGGCTGTACTAACGCTGAAAAGTGATAAAGAATCCATAACCAGGATGCACAGCCTCTCTCATAAAACACCGATCCCAGGTGATGCTGAAGATAATGCCAGCTTACTCTAATCATTCAAAAAACCCTTTCATGCTCATCCGAGCTCGTGACATCCTTGTCAACACCAAACAATAACCTTGGTCCTCACTTTCAAATTCCATACCGCTCAATGCACCTAACAAGCCAGCATGCGATAGCACAAGCATTTCATCACAACTCCTGAACCACTAACATGGTAAACACTCCCTCACATGGAAGCTTTTTACTTAACTCATTCAAGAGAACCATAGCAACACACGAGTGAATTCTCACAATCGTAGAAGATGCAATTCTTCAAGTAGTGGCCTAAACCACCATAGCCCTTTCCGGAATCCGCCCACACATAGCAGGCCATAATACTAGATTACTTACGAATAAATTAAATTACGACGGCCGACAATCCTCACACGTACCATCACAAATCACTTGCATAGCTTAATTACGCTGAAGGAACTGATCACTGCCACCAATATGCCAATTCAATCATGGCTAACCAATCCAACCTCTTCCAATTTATCCTTAATTGCCTTAGAATAATAATAACTTCCTTCAACACATAACACACTCAACCCGCACTCATCCCGAGTGGCCTTGTAACATGAGACCATGTTGTCTCAAATCCCACGAACCACCTCATACCTTCCTTGCAACTCACTTCTACGCGAAGCATAATTCCTGAGCCTTCCCAAAGCTCAAACATGAATCGATGATGTCAATTATAGAACATATTCTTCAACTCCTTTGCTCAAATTACTATTGATGTTCTCTTTCCTTAGCCGAAACAACTTACCAATACGCCGATAACCCGAACTTCACAAGAAGATAATCATACAACCCAATCATAGACGGTGGGACTCTCCCACTTAGCTTGAAGCCACCATTACGCAACTCTGGAATCCAACAAGATTCTTTCTTCATTGTTGACATGATCTAGCACAACCAACTCGCCAAGATCCTCGAAATCTTTCTGTAAAACCATTTATGAATACTCTGAATCATTAACCATATTCACATGTCCGACCTCTTTACCAGATAGCCAGTAGGATTCTTCGCAGAAGCTTCGCCAACCACGCGGCCGCTGATCTGCTCACAAGAGATAACCCACCTGAGCCCGTGCTCATTCACAAGCTGCACAAGTCCATTCACTCCTTGTGCACATCAACTAAATGTGCGACAATATCTCCCAATTCAAAGTTATGTTGCATCCTCTTTCTTATCAAGCATCTCATTTCCATCATATCAAATCTCCCGCCGAATAATAGCCGATATTTCAAATTAAGTCCGCAGACCAAGTCACTGACCAACCCGAATCCCAAATCACTCTAGACCTCTTCTCCGGGTGTGTAGTTTTCTAGCCACTAATTCCACATACTACTCTGCCACTCTCCCACCTTGGGTAGACTCACCTCTTTAAGAAACTACTCGACCTCCACTTCTTACACCTGGACTTCTAGAAGTTTAACCACCGCGTGACACTTCCCACACGTCCTTCCTCATCCTTTGCTGATCAGCTAATGCCTTAGATCAAAATCTATCTCGGTAGCACTTGAACCAATAGACCGCTACTAACTTTTAAACCTTTCCGAAGAATCGTCTCTCTCGAGCCGTCGACATTAGAAATACTCATTCAATCCTAAACCACCGCACCCCGCAATCTCTGACAACCGCTTCTCCAATACTATCTTACAATATTCTACCCCAAGGGCGAATTGTAGAAGGTCTTAACACCGGCAAACTTAGTACATTCAACAAGGACACAACACCTCATCATAGATGAAAATTCCGCCACGCTTGCAAATACCAAGCCTCGTTACTCTATCAACACAAATCTGAACACATTTATCCCGATTGCTTTTCCCCCGCCGGGAATAAAATACCGAATCTATAAATCATGCACTGAGTAAACCTCCCATCAAGTCATTCACTACCCCAACACATAGGCAAGCATCCTACCATCATATCAATACTGCGCAATAACCATTCATAAAAATCATGGCAACTGGTGCCTAGACTCAGAGCTCTCAGAAGTACGACTACTGAGCTAAAACAATAGAATATCCTTCCACAAAGCGACGACAATAGTCAAATTAGTTACGCTGGGAGAAGCATCCCGCACCACCTCTGTAGTAGCTTTAAAATTTCACAATTCTTGATTTATATTAAGTGCTCCACGTCGCATAAGATTGAATAGGAAGGAAATAAAGGCATAAGCCTCAAAGGAATCAAATCGCATGATGAGGAAATCAAAAAGGGAAGTGCTCCTAACAGTCCTGTAGCCTCCCGAAGATAAGTACAGATGTCTCCGTACAGATCCGCGAGACTCTACTAGACTTGCTCATGACTCGTGAGACCTACGAGGACCTAGTGCTCTGATACCATGTTATCACGACCCAAAATCCACTATGGGTCGTGATGGCGTCGGACACCGTTGTCGGGCAAGCCAACCATAAATACTTAATTAACTTCTCAGTTAAATAATTGTGAAAACTCTGATTTTCCTTCAATTTTATAAGTAAAAGATACTCATTTCAAATTAAATATGAAAGTCAAGAGATCAATACAAAATACCCCATAATCATCCCAGAACCCGGTGTCATAAGGGCATGAGCAGTTACTAGGGAATAAAATAAAATACAGTAACTGTCCGGAATACAAGGTGGACAGAAATGAAAATACAGCACAATACTCTAAAGGAGACTCTGCGGGCTGCGGGCCATCTCGATAAATGCAGCTCACCTAAGTCTCCGTACCAAGCATGCCGCTATGCCACTAAACCGCTAGCCACACCTGAACCTGTGCAACAAAATGCACAGCAAGTGTAGTATGAGTACGAAAACAACATGTACTCAGTAAGTATGCCCTCTAATCTCGAAGAAGTAGAGACGAGAGGTAAACTTCAACACTTATTAGTGGTCCAATGATGATACATCAGTAATATAACAAGTCGAGGGTTTACATGAACATGAATGTAATTCAATAGAGTGAAGCAAGTAAACAATTCCTCCTTTATTATGAAAATTTCTAATTTCCTTTTTCATCAATTATACATATATTCTCAAGCCAGGAAGAAGCAATATCAACTTTAATAAAGTTCAAGGCAAGCAATACAAGCATGCGCAATTCATGTCGAGGACGTACGGACCGATCAAACAATATTTAAACTGTGCACTGCTAGAGGGTCGAATGGCGCGAACCATAGATGCATCTATTATCCCGCTCGTGAATCATACATGCGACGCAGTCAAATATAAATAAACAATCTCCCTGCTCGCGAACCATACATGCGACAAAGGTACACATAGAAACACACATTTTTAACAGTCAATCAAGACTACTATTCAAGGAGGTGTAAATTTCTCTTTTACAAGTCAAGAAAATAAAGTTTAACTCTTTTAGAAAGTCATTTGCCACTTCGATATGATTTAAGCAATTTAAACAAACAATAAGGTTACAAGTATTACAAGTAAAGCATGCTTTTGGGCCCTAGACTACCCGGACAAAAACATAATAGTAGCTACGCACGGAGTCTCGTCACCTCGTGTATACGTAGCCCCTGCAAAGAGCAGCACATATCCAATTAATTCACCTATGGGGACAATTCCCTCTTACAAGGTTAGAAAGGAGACTCACCTCGCTCCGAAGTTCCAAAACTGGCTTCCAAGCCCTTCTAACGACTCAAATCGATGCACAACGCTCCAAAACTAGCCAATAAATAAGAAGGTCCATAATATATATGCTCTAATACTCACAAAAATTTAATTTAGATAAATTCCTCACTCAGTTCGAAAAGTTGACAAAATTGCCCTCGGGCCCATAGAATATAACCATAGAATGATGAAGTAAAATTACCTTCAGATATAGAACACTTACCCAAATCCATATGGTGAAAATCGCTTCAAAAATCCCTTCAATCCGAGCTCCATAGTTCCAAATATGATAAAAATGGTTGAAACCTCGAAATATAGCTTCTGCCCAGGTATTTAGCCTTCGCGATCGCGAAAAATGCTTCGCAATCGCAAAGCACAACACTTCTCAGCCCAATATTTGCCCTTCACGATCGTGGGAAATGGTTTGCGATCACGAAGAACAAATGCCCAGCTCTTCCAGGCAGTCTCTAGTATAATGGCCATAACTTTTTGTACAAAAATACAAATTGCAAATGGTTTAACATTTTGAAAACTAGACTCCAAGGAATACAACTTTCATTCGTTGCTCATCTCCCATTCCTTATAGATTACAAGATATAAGCTCCCAAAGTCAGCCCTGTGCAACATAAATTTCTTCTTCGTAATTTCCAAACTCTTCCCGGATAGGCTGTAGTGTACCACTCATAAATTTTTGTAAACAGCTCCAAATACCAAATGGTTTAACTTTCTGAAAATTAGACACAAAGGGCTACAACTTTCATTTTTGGATCATCACCAAATTCCTTATATTGCGATATACAAGCTTTCAAAGTTGGGTTAGTGCAGCAGAAACTTTCTTCTACGCGATCGCGAAAGGCCTTCCGCGATCGCGAATCACTGGCCATTTTCTCCCACTTTACTCATCGCTATCGCGACCAATTCCCCGCGATCGCGTAGCATACTGCTGTAGCCAAAAACCAGCAGCTAAAAATGGCCTAGAAATGGTCCGAAATCACCCCGAAACTCAGCCGAGCCCCTTGGGACCCCGTCCGAACATACCGACAAGTCTCAAAACGTACCACGGACTTAGTCGAGGCCTCAAATCACATCAAACAACGCTAAAAACACGAATCACACCCCAATTCGAGTCTAACGAAACTAAGAAATTCCAATTTCTACATTCGATGCCGAAACCTATCAAATCACGCCCGATTGACATCAAATTTTGCACACAAGTCACATTCAACATTACAGACCTACTCCAACTTCCGGAATTGGATTCCGACCCCGATATCAAAAAGTCCACTTCCGGTCAAACTCCTTAAAAACCTTCAAATTTCTATCTTTAGCCATGACTCCAAAATGAACCTCCGAATTCACTTCTGATCGCTCTCCCAACACCAGAATCACCATACGGAGCTATTCCCAGACTCGGAATCCCAAACAGACATTGATAACACTGAAATGCACTTCAACCCAAACTTATGAAGTTTCTCCAAAACGCTAACTTCCACATTAGGTGCCGAAACGTTCCCGGGTCTTCCAAAACCCGATCCGGACGTACGCCCAAGTCTGAAATCATCATACGAACCTGCTGGAACCTTCGAATCCCGATTTCGAGGTTGTTTACTCAAAAATCAAATCTCAGTCGATTCTTTCAACTTAAAACTTCCGAAATGAGAATTCCCTTTCCAAATCAACTCCGAACTTCCCGGAATTCAATTTCGACCATGTGTACAAGTCATAATACCTGAAATGAAGCTGCTCATGACCTCAAACTGCTGAACGACGTGCTAGAGCTCAAAACGATCGGTCGGGTCGTTACACAACGCTTCTCTTTTTTCAGTTTAATAAGAGTCACAATTTATTTCAACACTAACTAGAAAAATCATGCAACAACAACAACAACCCAATGAAATCCCATATGTGGGGTATGGGGAGGGTAGTGTGTACGCAGACCTTACCCCTACGCCGGAGGAGTAGAGAGGCTGTTTCCGGTAGACCCTCGCCATGAGAAGGAAAGAGACAATGTATCAGTTGCAACAAAGGAATCCTAACAGATAACACCAGCAACGCAATAAAGAGAAAATAGAGAGCAAAGTATTAACACTAAGCATCAACAAAGGCACAATACTACATACGCAAGGGAATAATATGAACATACAGGGCCGCTAAACATACTATAGCCTAACTTTCGACCCTAAAGAAGTATTAAGAACACAACTAAAGCCCCTAGAATCCTAAAACAAGACACTATCACACTAGCCTCCTATCTCCTAGCCTACAACCCTAATGCTCGACCTCCACAACTTCCTATCAAGGGCCATGTCCTCGGAAATCTGCATCCGCACCATGTCCTGCCTGATCACCTCTCCCCAATATTTCTTAGGCTGCCCTCTACCTCTCCTCATACCCGTCAAGGCCAGTCGTTCACACCTCCTCACCGGTGCATCCAGGCTTCTCCTCTTCACGTGTCCGAACCATCTAAGCCTATCTTCCCGCATCTTGTCTTCCATGGGAGCCACGCCTACCTTCACCCGAATATCGTCATTCCTAATATTATCTAGCTTAGTGTGTCCGCACATCCATCTCAGCATCCTCATCTCTGCAACTTTCATCTTCTGGGTATGAGAATTCTTCACTGGCCAGCACTCTGCACCATACAACACAGCCGACCTAACCACTGTTCTATAGAACTTTCCTTTAAGTTCCGGAGGCACCTTCCTGTCACACAGGACACCAGACACTAGCCTCCATTTCATCCGCCCCACTCTACACGG
>NW_017684367.1:0-7631 GCF_001879085.1 Nicotiana attenuata
CCTTAATTATCAGCAGGTGAAGTATGAGCACCAGAGACCGGGTGGATTGCTTCAGCTGATAGAGATTCCGGAGTGGAAGTGGGAGCGGATCACCATAGACTTCGTATCTGGACTCCCACAGTCTTTGAAGAAGTACGATGCCATTTGGGTTATTGTGGATCGGCTGACCAAGTCCGCGCATTTCATCGCTGTGTGTACTACCTATTCCTCGAAGCGATTGGCGGAGATTTATACCGGGAGATTGTCCGTCTGCATGGCATTCCAGTTTCCATTATTTCAGACAGAGGTACTCAGTTCACATATGGGTTTCTTCTTTTCTGGTTTCCGTCTACGCATTTGCGATGGTTCACCGGCAATCGTGTAGAGTCTTCAAGGGCTACTGGGATTTTTCCCCTCCGCATTTGCAAAGGAGAGGGCGCGATCGCGAAGTTTGCTGATCTTGTTCATTGCAAACACGCGGGGGTATATCGCGTTCACATATAAGGACGGTGAGGCTGGGGGCTGAGGCACGCTTGTACATCGCGTTCGCATGACTTGGGACACGGTCGCGTGGGTGGAGGCAGCTTGTTCATCGCGTTCGCTACTGGCTTCACGCGATCGCAAAGGGTGTTTTATTGAGCTGGGGAGAATTGTTCTACACGATCGCGAGTCTTCGTCTGCGATCGCGATAGAGGACGACTGTGCTGCGGTATTGAAATTTCAAAATGAGGGTTTCATCTCATTTTTAATTTTTGGACCTGGAGAGCTCGATTTGTGGCGATTTTTCGTGGGTTTTGAAAAAAATCATCTGGGTAAGTGATTCTAACTTGGTTTTGGTTATATTACACGAATCCATTGTTATTTTCATCATTTAATTAGTGATTTGAGTTGGAAATTTGGGAAAAATTGTGAAAACTTCTTAGGATAAATTTTGGGATTTGAAAGGCGATTTGAGGTCGGATTTGAGTAATTCTTGTATGGTTGGACTCATTATCGAATGGGTGTTTGGATTTTTTAACTTTGTTCGGGTTCCGTGACCCAAGCCCGGGTTGACTTTCTGAGCTATTATTTTGTTTCTTTGTAAAGATCGTAACTTTATTGTTCGAAACAATTTCCTATAGTTTATATTTATGGTATGAAGTTGTTTTGTCTACATTCGAGCCATTCAGAGTTAGATAATCGAGGGAAAGGCTTACTAGTGGATTGAATTAGTGTGTTTTGGGATAAGTGTCTTGCCTAACTTTGTGTGGGAGAATTACCCCTTAGAATTGATATTGTTTTGTGATAATTGTGATGTGTGGAAGCCGTGTACGCAAGGTGACGAGTGTATACATGGGCTAAATATAAAAATTGACCGGTTTTAGCCTAGATTCCATTCATACCTTAATTGAGTTATCTTAACATGTTATATTCATCATCATTAGTCTATCTTCATATGCTCTACTTGGTTTATCTCTTAGTTGTTAATTGTCTTTTCATGTTTAGTTGAAGTTGGTTTCCTCTATTCCTTTTTCATTATTTAACATTATAGCACGCCAACAGGAGGGGGCTTCTTACAAAAACACTCCAAGAACTTGCTTGAACTTTCACAGAGAAGCAACTACTACTTCTCTATCAAAGGAAAAAGAAGCATCGACTAAATAGAAGGCCCTTGAATCTTATCGTTAGCCTATAGCGCTATCTCCCTTAAGACTGACTTAAGGGATATTCGACTAGAGCGTTAGATTCTTTTTTTTATTTTGACTTCTTTCAAAGGGCAATGAATGGGAGGAAAGGGGTTCACTGGAGTTTGTCTCTTGAAAATATTTATTTATTCTCTTGAAGGTCTTTTCTCTCCGTGGAGTTCTTTACTTGAAGTTGTTATTTTGTGTAATATCTTGTTGTTGAAATTCATATTGAGTTACAAAGGCCGTGATTTACATTGAGGCAAAGTGGTAAAGTTGTGAAATACTATTCTTGTTGAGCTATTCATTTCCGGTTGTTATTCTAAGACTGGTGTTCATATTGTTGTTGAGCCATGGGCTATTTGTTGTGAAAACACTATTGTTGTTAGTTTTTTGGGAAGTTGTGATATTGGGCACTTGAGGTGCAATTTGTGATATGTTGTGATGTTGATACGCATGCAATGGTATAAGGTTTTGGGGTTGAAATGCATACGGCGAGATAAGGTGGGCTTGATTCGCGTTTTGCTAGTAGGAGAACCACTTGAATCCACGCGGTGTGATTAGGTGGGCTAAAACGCGGAAAGCTAATTCGGAAAAAATAATTTTCAAAACTAAATGCAAGGCTCCCACGGTGATATAAGGAAAGATTGTGAAATGTTTTGTGATTTGAGCCTATGAGGTTGTACCTCAGTAGTGATTCATGTTGATACTTTTCTATTACTTCACTTGTGTTTTTTTGCCTTTTTCCATGTCATAGCATTCCTTATTTTCTTTCGTGATGCATTATTTTCCTTAGTTTAGTGTAGTTATTCTTGGTATATTTGTTTATTGTCTCATTTCTATTGTCATCATTAATACACTGTTACATACCTATTCAATTTCTCATTTATTCCAGTAGGGTCTTGACCTGACCTCGTCACTATTTTACCGAGGTTAGGCTTGGCACTTACTAGGTACCATTATGGTGTACTCATGCTACGCTTCTGCATATCTTTTTGTGCAGATCCAGGTACCTCCTACCAGCCCGAGCCCAACTGCGGAGACTTCATGGTATACCTGGCAGCGTCCGCAGGCCTCCCCCTCTATCTAGTATACTTCATTTTTCTTTCTATTTATAGGCACATTGTTGTATATAAATGATCATTACTTATTTGTAGAGCTTGTGACTTGTTACCACCAGGTTTTGGGAAGGATGTATATGCTGAGTTGCGGAGTTTTCTTCTTAATAGTTGTTGAGTATTTGAGAGTATATTCATTATTTTAGTTATATTCCGCATGTATGTGAGGCTTACCTATTCTTAGAGACTAGGTTCCATCACGACATCCTACGAAGGAAAATTGGGGACGTGACAAGGTCGCAATTGCGACCCTGCTGTTCGCAAATGCGACACCAGAGGCATTAGAACACCAGAATACTGCTTTCAGTTCAAAACATTCTGAATCACGTCCGAAACTCATCTGAGCCCTCGGAGCTCCAAACCAAACATCCGCACAAGTTTAAAAACATCATATGAACTCGCTCGCACGATCAAAGCACAAAAATAACATCTAGAACTACGAAACGGATACCAAACTCGTGAATTTGAAAGTCCCAACGGGCTTTGAATTCGATTCCGGGCATACGCACAAGTACCAAATCACGATACAAAGCTATCGGAGCCATCAAAATACCGTTCCAAGGTAGTTTTCATAAAAGTCAGCCATTGGTCAAAATAAACAACTTAGGCTTCTAAGCCAAGAGCCAAAGGGTCCANGACGGTTAGGCTTGGCACTTACTCGAGTACCGCTCGGTGTGTACTCATGCCTTCTGCACATGTTTTCATCTGTGCACGATCCACGGTACGTTCTTACCCACGGCGTATCATCCTTAAGGCAGGGAGCATTTCGGAGACTTCGAGGTACATCTGCCGCGTCCGCAGACCGAAGAGTCTCCTTCTTTACTCTATCTTTAGTGTTAGCCCTTCTATCGGACTATTAATGTAGACATTTCTGGAGATTAGAGCACTTTACTGAATTCCATTTAGCTTGTGTTCCCGTGAGTTTCCGGGTTTTGGGATAGTAATGTAGGCTGCTGTGATGTGGAGTTGTATATGCCGAGCGGCATTTTATATACTGTTTCTCCTTTAAATTGTTCAGTTTTGTCTATTATTCCGCAAGTTAGTTATGTTTCCGCATGGTTAGGCTTACCTAGTTATATAGACTATGCGTCATCACGACATGTTCACGGTGGGTGAACTGGGGTTGTGACAGCAGCACAAGTAAAGAAAAGCAAAGTATAAGAATTATCTAACGAGTACAACACGTGTAACAACAAAAGTGCAGTTCTTCATCAAATCGTCCCACAGAGGGAAAACACAACACCAAATAAACACAAGGAAAGGGTATCCCACATAACTTCCGCTGCGGCGTGCAGTCCGCTCCAAATGCTCATCGAGCCAAAATGCTTCGGTTCGCTGATTACATAAATATTGATGTCAAGTACAACAGAGAGCACAAATAAGACTGTGGGAAAATGAATAAAAGTGCTAAAACATGAAAGAAGCAAGCACAGCTAAGGTGCCATGAGCAAATCAACATCACGAGGGCTATCTCGCCGGCATCGCCATAAGGCCGACACAGAATTACAACATGCGTGGGGAATAATCATACAACCTCACCGCCTAGCACAGCATAAAAGAGTAGCACATATCATAGGCTAGAGGCACAGATAATATCCATTCTGCCTGATAACATAACCATAATGACTATCTTACAGGAGCACACAAACTTGACCTGATACAAGATACATATTCTCATTGAGCTTTCAAATAGCCCCCAACCCAAATCCTGATTATTTCCACATAGGTAAATATCCTTTCCAAAAAAATCCACAGCGACCTATCAATTATGCATGCTATTAAGTACCTCATCCTCAACGTTTCTTCACAATCCGCAAACAAGAAATGGTCCACATATAAGGGCGTCCATCCCCAAAACCTTAGGAATACCAAAATTTCCATACCCAAAATCAACTACGCGAATCAAATGGCCGATATATCACTTACACCCTATCATTCTGCTGAAGCACTCATATAGAGTTTCTGGCCGCGTAACAAAACATGAACCTCAAAAGCCTCAAAATCCAGTAATCACCATGCTACCAGCCACGCACTGCAAACCAAAACTCAAGGTCCTTTCCAAAAATGCACACTCTTCACATATAACAGTCAACAATGCCAACACCCTATTAATTTCTGATACCTATTTAGAAGAAATCCACAATGTGCAACATATTCATTATGCCCGTAGCAGCCAGCAGAATCAAGACATTGCCCAAACCATCGAGAACTCCCTGAGATCCACCTGCACGTAACTAAGCCATTAGGACCGTATCTCCCCAAATCAACCGAGTCACACAAACCTTCAAATACCAGAGTGTTGCCATAAATGCTAGTAGAGAATTCCCATTCAAAAGGACCAATTACTTCCATTACTATGCTGACCCAACGCTACTGAGCTGACCCATTTCTTCGGATAGTCGATATGCAATAGTCCTAATGAAAGTCCCAAATACAGATGATCCTAACACGAACCATGTAGCCAGAAGCTCATAAACCACTGCATTTCCTCTGAAGCACCATGTTCTGCCCCAACCACGATACCCACGCTGAATAGACCTCCTGTGAATCTGAAGTTGTTCCTCCGACTCCCCTTGATGCTGAAATGTAAATCCATTATTGACGTAAAAATACTGTAAGCCCCAACATCATCTCGTGCAAGATCTCAGACCCTGGTCATACCCCGAATCCGGGAACCTACCAATACCACATATACACATACCTCAGGCAAAAACTGATATAAATTTGACTCTGCAATCTGAATGCCGCTATTGGACTCCTCTACTTGGCGCAAAGCCATAGAAAATAACATCTGATGATCTGCAAATCTAACCTTCACGGCTCGCACAACATAAATCACAAGGTACTCCAATACCACCAACTATTCCCAATCAACACCCACCTCGTGACCTTGCCACAATCGCGACGACTAGTCAACCAATTAAACCTTTCCAAGCTCGCACTCATCAACCAAATGTCGGAAGTCGTTGCCCCTCCATACAAACAACTGAATAGTCTCTCGCTACCTATGTATCTTCAGTTTGGACAACACATTAAGACAATGCCTGAGCATCCGTGACTCCTTCGTAGCCCGTCTGTAGCATCACGAACCACTGGCGCATAGCGAACGCTAAGAGCGTAATATTATACACGAGTGGATGTAAAGGGACATAAGTCATATACTTCGAGCTGAATCAATATCGCACGACAAGGAATAAAAGAAGTGGAATTTCCTAACAGTTCTGTAGCCTCTCAAAGATAAGTACAGACGTCTCCGTACCGATCCGCAAGACTCTAATAAACCTGCTTATGACTCGTAGAACCTATGAACCTAGAGCTCTGATACCAACTTGTCACGACCCAAAATCCCTCCAAAGGAGTTGTGATGGCACTTAGTCTCTAAACTAGGTATGCCTAACATTTACTGAAATAACATTAACATTTACTGATGTCACGACCCTAAGTCTAACCATGGTCGTGATGGCGCCTATCGTGTTACAAGGCAAGCCTATTCCCAAAATATTACTACTAATTTGATTATAAGAATTTAATAAAACATTTCCAATATTTAATTCCTGATAAACTAAACCAACTCTAAATATAAATAATATAAAATACGGAAACAAGTCCCAAACATCGGGGTGTCACTAAGTCATGAGCGTCTAAAACTATGAACTGAGATATATAAACGGTCTAACTGTCCAAAGAAGAAATGATAAAAGGAGTAACAAGGTCCAGTGGATGTTGGCAGCTACCTTGCAGTCTCCAATTAAAGCCGGCCTGAACTCAACGATCACCGCGCTCTAACTTACCTGGATCTGCACATAAAGTGCATGGTGTAGTATGAGTACAACCACCTCAGTAGTAACAGAAATAACTAAGGAACTGAGCAGTAGTGACGAGCTGAGCAAAATAGTCCAATTATTTTTCACAATTTTAAAAATAACAGGAATAAACAGGTAAATTCCATATCTCAGTAAATGCCACAAAGAAATTTAACAGACAAATACAGCAACAGCAAAAGTAAATGCAACCTCACAACAATGTCACTACATCACTCAGCACTCGCACTCAGCACTCAACACTCAACACTCAATACACTCAACACTCTGCGCTCACTGGGGTGTGTACAGACTCCGGAGGGGCTCCCAAAGCCCAAGCGCTAAGCACGGACAACTCACGTGCTACCATATCAATACCCGGATCCGCACGGTCAACTCACGTGCTACGCGGACAAGTCAAGCGCTATGGTATCAATACCTGGACCCGCACGGTCAACTCACCTGCTACGTGGACAACTCACGCGCTATGGTATTAATATCCTCACAACCAAGCCCTCGGCCTCACTCAGTCATGTACCTCACTAGCCTCACCATCATCAACAAATAAGGGAACACAGCCCACATCAAGTATCACAGCATATTAGCAAATAATAGAGACTGAGGTAAACATGTACAATAATTTCTATGATTGAGTACAAATAATGTGAGCATGAATAAAGGCTAAGCATGATCTCTAACATGAAGGCAGACAAGTTCAACAACAAGTAAACACATAACCACAGATAATAGCTTTTAGGTCTGGCCTCACGGGACGGACCAAGTCTCAATCCCTCGCGGTGCACACCCACACGCCCGTCACCTAGCGTGGGTATCACCACCAAACAATCACATGATATCAATTTCTCCGGGTTTATACCCTCAAAGCCAGAGTTAAAATTGTTACTTACCTCAACAGCGTAAAATCCTACTCCGGGATGTCCTCGTCCCTCGACTCGGTCTCCAAAAGCTTCGAATCTAACCATATTCAGAATACTACTATCAACATAGTCTAAAGAATCGAATTACACATAAAAACTACATAACATGCCAAACATCCGAAATACGGCCAA
>NW_017684368.1:0-4572 GCF_001879085.1 Nicotiana attenuata
ATGCATTTTTGACTTAACCGCTTGATCTATCAAACTGATCCAATCTTCCCTTTTACCATTCTTATAATCTTTGAATTCGGGCTTGTTTGTGATGATTCTTTGCATCAGCTTCACGACTCACTTTCGACTGGTGGTGCCCCGATGGGTTTTCACCAAAAATTCTATCTCATTTATTCATCTCTGCTTACTGCCGCCATACAATGCCCATGAAGGTTTTCACTAGTAAGACTCTCTCATTTTTTCTTTTTCTTTTTCTTTTTCTTTTGTGAGCAACTTAACATTTTTCTATGTCGTGTGACAACCGTTGCTCATTGCATGCTTTTCTTAGCCTTCTTGGAGGCCGATCGGGAGGTCTTTATTTGGAAGGTTTTTGGATAAGGTTGAAAAGATTGGCATGAAAGCTCAAAGTAGACTCAAAATGAGGGGTTATAGACTTAAAACTCTTGGAATCGACTCTTTTGAAAGTGAAATAAAATCTTTGCCCCAGTTTCAGATACTGGGGATTTTTTTGGATTTTTTTTGAATTCTTATTTGGTTGGACCGAACCGTGTAAGGCTGCCTACGTATCCTTTCATAAAGGAATCAGGTCTAACGTATTTCAAAAATCTGACCTAACTATAATTTTTCTTTCTGTTCCTCTGTCTTTTTTTTCCTTTTCTTTTCTCTTTTTTTTTCTTTTTTTTCTTTTTTTTGTTTGCCCCAGCTTCAATCTTCTGGGGGCATGGACCTTTGGCAGTTTTTTTTTTTTTTATTTGAACTTTCAAAAGAGTTGCCCCAGTTTGTACTCTTGGGGCATGGACTTCTATTGTTATTATTTTTTTTCTTTCATTTTTTTGTTTGGACTTTTGACTCAAAACAAGATTTAAAAAGAGGGCGGTAAAAGAAAATAACATAGGCTCAAAAGGGGTAACAAAGGGTACAAAATATTTGGATAGCAGAAAAAGTGTCTTCCAGCCTCGAGAACGCCAAACATATTATCTTTTCGTGATCATAGCATTAATGAACATGTTTATCTTCTTGGTGTGTCATGGTCGAAAGACACTTTCAATCCATTAATGTCAAACTTTCGACCAAGCTTCAATTGATTAAACATCCTCAAGCCCGATCCTCACAATGATTTGAAGGTGAATTTTACTCGACCTTAATTTCCAAGTATTTCAACTCTTTATTCATCCTCAAAAAAGTCTTGTTCTCAGTTATCCAATTCAAGCTTAAATCAATTTTCTAAAATCTGGCCATAAATTCCGCATGCATGTCATATCATTAAAACTAGCGGCAAAAGAACTAAGCATGGAATGACATAAAAGGACAAACTGTATTTCATTGAGTAAACAACAAGACAAACAACCTAACATCCGAGTTACAACCCTAAAACAACCCGGCTAATGAAAATAGCAACAAAACCAGATGGATAAGACTCACACAAACAGAATAAAGGGATAGAAGGGTTTGACTCAATAAAACAAATAAAATCTGGATCACAACCCTAAAATAACCCAGATAATAGAAAAAAATATCAAAACAAGCTACCAAGATTTCTTCCTTGTGAGGAGGGAATGACCTTTCAATTGCTAAGCTTTACATAACCACAAATTTGCTCATCAAAATCACCATGGCCTTCTCCAATTTCAGTCGGCAAGTTCCCGAGAGGATTCTCATATTCCATGTCACCACACAACATCCCACAAGGTGTGCATCATCATGTCTAGGTAAAGGATTTTGCGTGATATTTTTGGTGTCACTGTCTTGGATCACAATCAGTTTTTCCTGGATCATCCTTTCTATTTCTCTTTTCAAATCCCGACAGCTTTGAACACTGTGCCCCTGGGTATTGGAATGGTATTCACACCTTTTAGAAGGGTCAAAGCTTCTTGCACGTGGGTCTACATGATTTGGAGGAATAGGTGCAATCATGTCGTAGTGCTTTAATTTCTCAAACAAACTTGCATAGGACTCTCCTATTGGTGTAAAATTATCTTTCGACCTTTGTTCCCCTCTATACCCTGCCATGGATGTGTATTATAGGGTATTTTCTGGGGTGGAGCAATAGAGTATTGTGGGTTTTGAGGTGGATAGTAGTGCTTAGGGGAATCATCAAAAAACAAATGAGGCTGGTTATACCTTCGAGATGTTCTCCTAGGACCTCTTCTCGACCCTGATGTCATCATGATTTCTTCAATCTTCTTATTCATGTCACTAAAATTACCAGATTCAATTTGGACAGCTTGAGTTGCAGTTTTGTGAGCTGCTTGACTTATAATTCTGCCTGTCTTAAGGCCATTCTCTAACATTTCTCCCATTTTGATTGCTTCCGAGAAGGATTTGTCAACTGCAGACATCACGTTTTGAAAGTAATCCGGCTCTTGAGCCTGAAGGAAGACATTGATTAGCTCGTGGTGATCTATGGGTGGCATAACTCTAGCCGATTGCTCTCTCCATTTAATGGCATATTCCCTGAAACTTTTAGTTGGTTTCTTCTTCAGATTTAAAAGGGAATTGCGGTCTGGAGCGGTGTCGATGTTATATTGAAACTGTTTGACAAAGCCCTGGGCCATGTCATCCCAGACATACCAGCGAGATGTTTCTTGATCATTAACCATTCGAAGGCTACACCCGTAAGGCTTTCCCCAAAATGAGCCATTAGTAATTCTTCATTTCCTCCCGCACCTCTTAGTTGATTGTAATACCTTTCCAGGTGGGCTATGGGGTCTCCATGTCCATCATACTTTTCAAATTTGGGAGTCTTGAAACCAAGTGGCAAAGGAACATCGGGGAACATACATAGATCCTTGAAGGCAATACTCTTCTGATGTGCCAACCCTTGCATGTTTTTCAACTGTTCTTCTAAGCGTTTCACTTTTTGGGTCATTTCTTCCTGTGCCATCTTTCGGGCAGGCTTCTCAATCTTTGCAGCAAGATCAAATAGGCACGAGTGGTACTCAGGAGAGTGGTACTGTTCTTGCTGGGTAGCAAATTGTGACTCATGACTTTTCTTCTGTACCACTGTTGACTGTGGGATAGTGAAGACGGGCATAACAGCAAAGGTTGTCTGATTGGTTGTCAATTGCACATTTGGCAGCGCGCAACAAACATTTCAGCTATAGTCGTACAGTTGGGATAAAAACTAAACCTAGGTGGATAGGATTGATCAGACAATGAGACCGGAATGGCAGTAGCCAAGATGGGTGTGAACTCTGGGAAACCATGAGAAGAAAAAGGCGGTCCTTGGCCATTGGCCCATGCTTGACACATTTCAATCATTGTTTGTTTCAGTACTCTATTTTCCTCAACCACAGTAAACTCTTGTTGAACCCTCTGACCCTGAGTCTCACTACTGCTTGCAACAGCTTCGAAGTCAGTTGTCACTTTTTCCTTTGGATTTTGTGCTATTAGCTTACCACAAACCGACCACCTCAACTTTCTTCACAATTCAAAACAAAAACGTGTTAGAATGGGCTCAGTCAGTCCTTATTATTATCATTCTTCCTCTTTTTTTACCTTCTTTTCTGTTTTTTTTCAAAATCATTTGATCGAACCTGATGTGGGTTGCCTACATATCATGTGGGGAAATGAATCAGATCTTGCGTAGTTCAGGAAGATTAGGAGTAAGGAAATAAACTAAATATATTTTTTTACTTTGAAATTTTTTTTTGCCTTTTTTAATTTTTGAAAGAAAGACTTATAAAGAAGAAATAAAATATTTTTTGATTTCGATTTTTTTTTTTTGGAATTTCGAAAGAAAAACTTCTAAAGAAGAAAGAAAATATCTTCGGATTTTTGGACTTTTATGTTAAAATTATGAAAGAAAGTCTTCTAAAGAAAATATTTTTGAATCTTGAATTTTCTCTTAAATTTCGAAAGAAAAACTTTTAAAGAAGAATGAAAATATTTTTGGATTTTTAGAAGTAATTAAAAAAAAATATTTTCTTGGATTTTTTTTATAAAATTGGGGTCCCCAAGAAAAACTTTTCTAAAGAAAGAAGTAAAGAAAAATATTTTTGAATTTTTTAAAATTGGGGTCTCAAAGAAAGACTTTTCTAAAGGAGGAAGCAAAGGAAAATATTTTTGAACTTTTTGAAAATTGTGGGTTGGAACCGAAGAGGTTTGCCTATGTATATCACATCCGGTGAGAATCAGACCGCGTAGTTCGGCCAGTTTAGACGGAACAAAGGAAACATGACTTATTTTGAAATGACTTTTCTTTTTCTACTTCTCTTCTTCTTTTTTTTTCAAAATTTCGGGAGAGTCTCGGGATTTTTTGAATACCAGGATTTTCAGAATCGGGTGTTTTTCTATCCAACCCAACCAATTTTTTGATTTTCTTTCCCTATTATAGAAGCCGTAACAAATGCGCAAGTAGCACGTAAGATGCATCAGGATGGTCTTTTAGTTTGGGGTACACCTGTCCTAGACGGACCTAACCCCTGTGTTGAGTCCCCAAAGTCAAATGCACGTGATGCAAACAAGCGTTCCTACATGGGATCCAGCATGAGGCTATTTTATTCTAGGTTTAAAACCTGGGTGTATTGTTCTAGACCTGGCTTACCTGAGCGGACAACTCGAGCCGAGGGG
>NW_017684368.1:5955-7628 GCF_001879085.1 Nicotiana attenuata
TATATATATATATATATATATATATATATATATATATATATATAATAATAATAATAATAATGTCCTCGACTGAAGTGGTATAGATATAATGTAATAATTTCCCCAACTATAGTGGTGTGTGTGTATATATATGTATGTATGTATATATACTTTTAAAACATATGCCTCTATGGGCATCATCATCATCATATCGTACCCGGCCGTTACAGGCTTGGTAAAACGCATTCGGTCATCATACGGCTCAGTAGAATCGTACTCGGCCACGTAGAGCTCGGAGCTCGGTAAAATTCAACTGATCAATGGTTGCACAATAAGTGTCGTACCCGGTAGACTATAGCACAACTTGGTAGAGTAAAGTATATTCATATATATAATGCATGTTGGATTCATAGAATCACGTTCCAAACCTTTCGGAGTGACATAAGGTCGTCGCATCTTCAATCAATATAATGGACATCCATACAATCAATATGAACCTCAATATAATTCAAGGATCATACATACTTTCTTAGAATAAGTTTATAAGTAAAGAACAACATGGACAACCTTAATTACTAAGAGTAGATCCGTTATGAAATGACGTATTATTTACGTTCATTTCACTTTAGATCATGCCAAAAGAAAGAAAGAAGTACCTTAACCTACCTTTGTAATCTTTTCTTTAATCGTCAACTAAGCTCTATTTTCTTACGTCTATAATGAGAAAACCGACTTTGTCGTCATCATTTAAGCGTTGTAACACTCATAATTCGAAACAAATATTCTACAATACAACAGACAATACCTCCCCTATTTGTACTACATCCCATAAGTTACTAAAAATTACCTAATAGCCCAAACAATAATAATATGATTCACAATTAGCTCTCTGATTACATCAACAACCATTTTGAGCGGCAAGCTCAATTTACGATTAACAAAATACAATTTAATACAATTCCTTTTTCATGAATCTTGCTACAACATCTATAACATCATAATTATGCTTACCATATCATTTTCATCCCGAAACATCATAAAAGAATCTTCATAAATAGTCCACACGCCTAGCACCTTAAACTTTATCGTCAACTTCTTATTTTCAATGTTTTTTTCTTCAATCAACTTAATTGGCACATAGATAAGCTTAACAACAACAACAGCCATGACATAATTAAATTATTTTTAATTATTTAAGGCCACAATAAACTATATATATATATATATAGCCTCAATGCAGCCCACAAAAAAGGATAACAGTTCCCTATGCCATGTCCATTACTATCTTGTAGACTTTCACTCAAACAACTCAACCAACATATGATTAACTTTAAGTAAAACAAAGAACATGATTTACTTACCTTAGGTAGGAGATAAAACCTGAAATCAAATATATATATATATATATATATATATAAAACCATCAACGCAACCCACAAAAAAGGATGACGATTCCCTATGCCATGTCAATTACTATCTTGTAGATTTTCACTCAAACAACTAAACCAACATATGATTAACCTTAAGTAAAACAAAGAACATGATTTACTTACCTTAGGTAGTATATACAACCTGAAATCCCAAGATGGTGTAGCTCACAGCAACCCTCAATCACACCACAACACTATAGGAGTTGTATTGTCTTCTTGAATCAACTTTTGATGTTCAAGTTTGTGTGTAAACTCTTGCATTTT
>NW_017684369.1:0-722 GCF_001879085.1 Nicotiana attenuata
CTTAAGGACAGGGTCCAGCATGATGATGCCAGAGATGTGACTACTGATGATGATGGCGTGTTGAGGATGCAGGGCCGGATTTGCGTGCCCAATGTGGATGGGCTTCGGGAGTTGATATTAGAGGAGGCCCACAACTCGCGGTATTCCATTCATTCGGGTGCCGCGAAGATGTATCAGGATTTGAGGCAGCACTACTGGTGGAGGAGAATGGAGAAAGATATTGTGAGTTATGTAGCTCGGTGTCTCAACTGTCAGCAGGTCAAATATGAGCATCAGAGGTCCGGTGGTGTACTTCAGCGGATGGATATTCCGGAGTGGAAATGGGAGAGGATTACTATGGATTTTGTGAGTGGTCTCCCTCGTACCTCGAGGAAGTTTGATTCGATTTGGGTGATTGTGGATCGGTTGACCAAGTCCGCGCACTTCATTCCGGTGTGTACTGCCTATTCTCGGAGCGGCTGGCAGGGATTTTCATCCGGGAGATTGTTCGGTTGCATGGGGTCCCAGTTTCCATTATCTCAGATAGAGGTACTCAGTTTACTTCCCAGTTTTGGAGGACCTTTCAGCGGGAGTTGGGTACACAGGTGGAGCTGAGTACAGCGTTTCATCCTCAGACGGACGGGCAGTCCGAGCGTACCATTCAGATATTGGAGGACATGTTGCGTGCCTGTGTTATTGATTTTGGAGGTTCTTGGGCTGAGTTCTTGCCACTTGCAGAGTTT
>NW_017684369.1:4806-7627 GCF_001879085.1 Nicotiana attenuata
GGTCTTGATTTGAAGACTTGGTCGCTAATTTGTTTCAACTATTTATTTTATTATTTTCGCTAGTTTAGTGACCAAAGCTGGTCGCTTTTCGCGACAGACCAACTTCGGTCGCTAAAGTTTGGTTGCTTTTTTCCGGAATTCTAGTAGTGGAGTTTGTCTGTTTGTCCATTCATCCACCCATTTTCCCAAAAAGGTTAGTTTCTTCTTCAGTTTCTCCATTTTGGTGTCTCTATATTTGTTTGTTTTTCCCATCATATGTTTTTTATGAGCTAATTCTTAATTGATTTAGTATGTATTTTTTGTTTCTATTTGCTTGTCGTACTTAGTTATTTATTTCTATAAACCTGGCAAGTGTCACGGCCCTAAACACGAACCCGGCCGTGATGGCGCCTCTCTGTCACGACCCATTTTCACAATGGGTCATGAGGGCGCCTGACACCCTTGTCAGGCAAGCCATTGCGGAAATATTACTGAAATAATCATATTGTTTTTAATTAGAATAAATGGAATAAACACTTAACTTGGAATTTAAAAGCAGGAGAGATAAATACTATAATAAAATAGTTACACAACCCCAAAATAATCGTCTACCAAAGTGTGTGCCAGAACCTGGTGTCACAAGCTACGGGCAACTAGTAGAATATACAACCCAAAAGAATACCACACTACCCTACTGTCTGGATCAGAATTGACAGAAAATAACAATACAAAAGAAAGACTTCTTCGGCTGCGGATCGACATGGAAGGAAAGCAGCTCACCGTAGAAGTCCCAAGTCTGCTCACGAATGCGGACCAAAGAAATAACCGGATCCACCTGCCTCAGACCCTGTACATTTAAGTACAGAAGCGTAGCATGAGTACATAAACAATATGTACCCAGCGAGTATCGCGCCTAATCTCGAAGAAGTAGAGACGGGAGGTCGACTTGATACACTAGGGTCAGATAATATCATAAGTGTAAGTTTAACAATGAGAACTCTTTAATAGGCAACAGTTTAGAACAAGGCATATAAGTCATATTCTCGCTAAGATTCAGATTAATCAATTACTTCAGTTACAATTATCAATTCCTTTCGAGTCATGAAAAAAAATAGTTCTAATATTTAACACTCTCAGGCAAAGCTATATAAGCATGCGCAAATATGCCGAGGCGATGGCCCGATCCAACAGAAATAAACGGTGCACTTGCCGAGGGTCGACGGCGCGACTATAGATGCATCTATTCGTACCGAGGCGATCGGCCCAATCCACAAATAAGTAGAAATATCAAGTATACACACAAGACACATCAACAGTCATAATGCCAAGCAAGACTTCAACAATTATACAAGTACGTCCTTAATCCCTTTTTAAATCTCTAGCATATCCTGGGTGCTCATGGTAACAAGATAATATAGAGAGTCATGTAAAATAAGCATGATGTGGGTCCTAAACTACCCGGACCATCAACATAGTAGTAGCCACGCACGGACTCTCGTCACCTAGCGCGTGCGTAGCCCTCGCATTTAGCAACAATTACTCAATTATTAATCCTAGGGGGACAGTTCCCTCCCACAAGGTTAGAAAGGAGACTCACCTCGCTCCAAAGCGCGCTCCCAATATCAAGAACAAGCCCAAGCTCTTAATTCGAAGCCGAACGATCGCAAACTAGTTAAAATAGGTAAGAACTAGTCAATAAAGGGTTAAAACGCCGAATTCTAACTATTTAAGTAATTTCCCAACCTTTCCCACAAGTTTCCTAAATTTCGACCCCGGGCCCACGTGCCCGGATTCTGATATTTTTCGAAGGAAATTGTTCTCTACAACCTAAGGATCAATAATATATAAATTCTAGCCCATTTCATAACAAATTACATGATTAAATTTTAGTTTTATTTAAACCCTAGGTCTAGCTCTAACCCTTTGATTTTACCTAATTTTTAGTGTTTAATCTACCTAATATACATGTATTTAAACTAAGGATGAATGGGGATTACTTACCTTACAATGCTATGCTGAAACCCTCTCTTTGGAAGCACCAAAATCGCCCTAGTGTGGAGTTGTATATGGAATGAATGACTTGGAGTTTGGATTAAATGAACTCTCTGCCCCCAGCGATTTCCGCTTCTGCGGCACTGTGACCGCTTCTGCGGGAATCGCCTCTGCGGAAAAAGGCCCGCTTTTGCGGAAATGGCCCAAGAAGCCTGGACCGCTTCTGCGGTCAGGTGCCCGCTTATGCAGGTCCGCTTCTACGGATTGCGAGCCGCTTCTGCGGATTTGGGCCTAAGGAGCTGGACCGCTTCTGCGGTCTGGGGGCCGCTTATGCGGGACCGCTTCTGCGGTCTCTGGGCAGCTTCTGCGATTTCCCCTGGGCCTGGCCCTTTCCGCTTTTGCGATGGCTGACCGCATCTACGGTACCGCTTCTGCGGTCCAAGAACCGCAGATGCGGTTATGACAGAAGCAGCAAACTTCAGCTCTCTTCCAATTTTCTTTCTTCGGTCGAACCTCGCTCGTTTGACGCTCGGGGCTCCCGAGCCCCGCCCGAACATACCGACAAGTCTGAAATCACGATGCGGACCTACTCGAACCCTCGGAACTCCCAAAACAATGCTAAATCTCGAAATCACCCCCTAAAACCAAATGAATCAAACTATTGAATCTTCAAGTTCTTAATTCTCCTCTAACGGGTCAAAACGCCCTTAAACTACTCGGATTGACACCAAATTTTACGGGCAAGTCTTAAACGACATTACGGACCTGTACCAAGCTTCGGAACCAAAATCCGAACCCGATACCTAGGGAATCAATGATACTAGTTCATAATCCTAAAGCTTCATTAACA
>NW_017684370.1:0-2709 GCF_001879085.1 Nicotiana attenuata
AATAAGGGAAACCAAAATAAGCATTCACACAGATCAACACACTCGAGATGCAATAATCCAGCTCCTGTTCGAATTTAAAGATGTGTTTGCTTGGTCGTATGACGACATGCCAGGACTAAGTATGGACCTAGTGGTGCACAAATTGCCGATCTACCCCGATTGTCCTCCAGTACAACAAAAGCAAAGGAAGTTCAAAACTGATATCAGTGATAAGATCAAAGAAGAAGTCACAAAACAGTTAAAGGCGGGGGTAATTCGAGTGGTCCGATATACCACGTGGTTGGCCAATGTGGTTCCAGTACCAAAGAAAGACGGGAAAACCCGGGTGTGTGTAGATTACCGAGATTTGAACAGGGCAAGTCCCAAAGATAATTTCCCGTTACCTAACATTCACATCCTTGTTGATAACTGCGCCAAACATGAAATACAGTCTTTCGTGGACTGTTACGCAGGATATCACCAAGTGTTGATGGATGAAGAGGATGCCGAAAAGACAGCTTTCACTACACCATGGGGAACCTACTGTTATCGGGTCATGCCGTTTGGGCTGAAGAATGCTGGGGCAACTTATATGAGGGCCATGACCACCATCTTCCACGATATGATGCATCAAGAAATAGAGGTGTATGTGGATGATGTAATCGTTAAGTCACGAACTCAGAACGATCACGTTCGAGATTTGAGAAAGTTCTTTGAACGGTTGTGCAAGTATGATCTGAAGTTGAATCCAGCTAAATGTGCTTTCGGAGTCCCATCGGGCAAGCTCTTGGGTTTCATAGTCAGCAGGAGAGGTATTGAGTTGGATCCAACAAAGATAAAGGCCATTCGAGATTTACCTCCTCCAAGAACTAAGAAGGAGGTGATGAGTTTATTGGGCAGGTTAAACTATATCAGTCGGTTCATCGCTCAATTGACTACCACCTGTGAGCCCATATTCAAGTTATTGAAGAAAGATGCGGCTATCAAGTGGACGTCCGAATGTCAAGAGGCCTTCGATAAAATCAAGGAATATTTGTCAAATCCTCCAGTATTGGTCCCACCAGAGCAGGGACGACCTCTCTTCTTGTATCTGACAGTGTTGGAAAATTCTTTTGGCTGTGTCCTCGGTCAGCATGACATAACCGGAAGGAAAGAGCAGGCAATTTACTATCTAAGCAAGAAGTTTACTGGCTACGAGGCCAAATACACCTTGTTGGAAAGAACATGCTGCGCTCTGACGTGGGTTGCCCAAAAGCTGAGAATTATCTTCAAGCCCATACCACCTATCTAATAACCAGTGAAAGCCCAGGCTTTGGCGGATCATTTGGCTGAAAACCCGGTCGACGAGGAATATCAACCGTTAAGCACCTATTTCCCAGATGAGGAAGTAAACTCGGTGGAAGCCATCTCTGAGGACACTCGTGCTTGGAAAATGTTCTTTGATGGAGCAGTAAATGCGAGAGGTGTAGGTATTGGGGCAATCTTAATATCACCCAATGGCCAGCATTACCCGGCTACAGCCAGGCTCCGTTTCTTTTGCACGAACAATACAGCTGAGTATGAAGCCTGCATCATGGGTATGAACATGGCAATTGACCAAGATGTTGAAGATTTATTAATCATGGGGGACTCTGACTTGATTATCCGACAAGCCCAAGGAGAATGGGAAACTCGAGATATTAAGCTCATTCCTTATCGCCAGCATGTGGAAGATCTCACCAAACGCTTCAAGTCGGTAGAATTCAGGTATATCCCTCGGTGTCATAATGAACTAGCCGATGCACTTGCCACTCTAGCTTCAATGTTGCCTTACCCAGGCCATGCCCATATTGACCCTTTAGAGATTCAAATCAAAGAAAAGCACGGGTATTGTAACGCGGTTGAGGTGGAACCTAGTGGTCAGCCCTGGTATCATGATATCAAGAGATTTCTGAAAACACAGGAATACCCTGAGCAGGCCACCGGAGATCAGAAAAGAACCATTAGACGATATGCGAGTGGTTTCTTTTTAAGTGGTGATGTTTTGTATAAAAGAACCCCGGACCTCAACTTGCTAAGATGTGTTGACGCCGAGGAAGCTGGAAGAATTATGCATGAAGTGCACGCAGGAGTATGTGGACCTCATATGAATGGTTATGTGTTGGCAAAGAAAATTTTGCGAGCCGGGTATTACTGGATAACCATGGAGAAGGACTGTTTCAGTTTTGTTCGGAAATGTCATCAATGCCAGGTGCACGGCGACTTGATTCATGCACCTCCGACAGAACTCCATCCGATGTCAGCACCTTGGCCGTTTGTTGCTTGGGGCATGGATGTCATTGGGCCGATCGAGCCGAAAGCTTCGAATGGGCATAGGTTCATACTGGTAGCAATCGACTATTTCACAAAATGGGTTGAAGCCATCACCCTCAAGTCAGTCACCAAGAAAGCCGTGGTAGACTTTGTGCACTCCAATCTCATTTGCCGCTTTGGCATTCCTGCAATTATTATTACCGACAATGCAGCTAACTTGAACAGTCGCCTGATGGAGGAGGTATGTGAACAATTCAAGATAACGCATAGAAACTCAACTCCCTATCGGCCAAAAGCCAATGGTGCTGTCGAGGCAGCAAATAAGAACATCAAGAAGATTTTGAGAAAGATGATTCAAAGCTCCGGCAATGGCATGAAAAGTACCCTTCGCATACTTGGATATCGCACCACAGTACGTACATCAATTGGAGCAACACC
>NW_017684370.1:4364-7626 GCF_001879085.1 Nicotiana attenuata
GATTCTTTGTGGGGTTTTCAAGTAAATTGATTGGGTAAGTGTTCTTCACCTAGAATTTATTATATTCCATGATTTTATCTTTATTTTTATCATTTGATTAGTGTTTTGGGTTGAGGAAAAATGGGAATTTAGAAGAAAACTTTCGAAAAAGTAAAATGATGATTTGAAGAACCAAATGGTATCAGAATTTGATATTTTCTATATGGTTGAATTCGTAACAGGAAGGGTGTTCGAATTTTGTGAAATTTGTCGGATTTCGAGGTGCGGTCCCGGGGGTCGACTTTTGGGTTGATTTTCGGATTTTGACAAAGATTGAGGCTTTATGATTCGTAATAGTTTCTTATGAGTTTTATTTATCTTTTGATGTTATTTTGGCTTGATTTGAGCTGCCCGGAGGTCATTTCACCGGAGAAGTCCATTTTTGAGTATCGGTTTGTCTTCTTTGAGGTAAGTATCTTGCCTAACTTTGTGTGGGGGAACTACCCCTTAGGATTTGAGTCTTCTATGCTAATTGTAGTCCGTGTACTCGAGGTACTGGCAAAGGCGTGGGGATTGAAAAGAAATATCGTTGGAAGCTGTCACAGTCCAGATGAGAGAAATAAAATGAGAGAGTCTTATCGGTGAAAACCTTCGGGCACCATAAGGCGACGGGAGAAGAGAAACTGAAAATGAGAGAGTCCGTTTAGTGAAAACTCGCAAAGAGCACTATCGGGCGATTGGTGAGAAGAGAAATGAGAGAGGTCGATTAGCGAAAACCCGCAAAGGGCGCTGTCGATCGAAAAGAAGACATATCGCCACTAAAAGGAGTCCTGGAAGGTTCCCTGGTTTTTGAAATGTATATCAATGGGTTCCCCGGAAGTTGACAAGTTTGTGTAGGTCGGGCATCCAGTCCAAGAAGCATGTCATGTTCATCTGAAGCCAGCATACACACCCCAGATAAGTCCTTCTTTTTCCCCCGAAAGGGATGCTTCTCTTTAAACTCATATGATTTGCAACTTAATTTCTACTCATATGAAGCAGGTGCAATCCGAAAAGAAATGAAATGCGCAAGCGCAGAAACAGCTTTGCAGCAGGAGAACGACCAAAAAGGAAGTTTTCCCTCTCCAGTTTCTTTCATGTGTTTGCAAAATAAAAGGAGAAACATGAAAAAGGAAAAACAAAAGATAGAAGAAAGAAGAAAAAACCAAGTTAAAAATAAAAAAATCCCCAAAAAAAAAACAAATCATGATAGCATAGGATCCCATTCCTTAAATAACCCGGAACAAAAACCGAGGATCTCCCGGCACAAAGACCGTGGAGCTTTTTTCTTTTCCAAATCCCGGAACAAAAACCGAGGATCGGCACAAAAACCGTGGAGCTTTTTCTTTCCCAAATACCCGGAACAAAAACCGAGGATCTCCCGGCACAAAAACCGTGGAGCTTTTTCTTTTCCAAATCCCGGAACAAAAACCGAGGATCTCCCGGCACAAAAACCGTGGAGCTTTTTCTTTTCAAATCCCGGAACAAAAACCGAGGATCTCCCGGCACAAAAACCGTAGAGCTTTTTCTTTCCAAATCCCGGAACAAAAACCGAGGATCTCCCGGTGCAAAAACCGTGGAGCTTTTCTTTCCAAATCCCGGCACAAAAACCGAGGATCTCCCGGCCAAAAAACCGTGGAGCCTTTTCTTTCCAAATCCCGGAACAAAAACCGAGGATCTCCCGGACAAAAACCGTGGAGCTTTTTCTTTCCAAAATCCCGGAACAAAAACCGAGGATCCCTTTACACATTCCCAATTTGATTGATTAGATATGTGTTACAACTAAACTCACGAAATTTTCCTAGTGAAAACTGGGGCAGAAAATTTCGTTCGTTTGTTTGTTTTGGTATCTTAAGCAGGTCGACCTCAAGACACAAGGTGTGAGATGACCAATGGAATAAATCTCAATCCAGAATCAAGAAAAGAAGAAAAGAACAAAAAGAAATGAACTCAAATGTGAAGCAGGCAGAGGCGCGGATGGATCAAAATCTGATTGAAGTCACAAGCTCCGCTGATCCTGTTTTGACCCAATGCTGCATGAAGAAGTAAAACACCTACAACTTGCGAGCATCAAGATTCAGATCGAAGTCCACAGCAAAATCAGCTAAGACTCAAGATCAAGTTTCAAGACAATTATAGATAGGAATCTTTTAACTCATAGTTGATAGGCATAGCTAGCTTAGCTTTGATTTTCTTTTTGGTGTAATAAGGAGGTCAGCAAGCGGTAGCAGCAGCAACATCAGTGAAATCACAGTTCCTGGTAGTCCCAGCTACCAAGCACTCCAGAACTACACTGACCTGATTCCTTTATAGCCAAGGATATGTAGGCAACCTCTGAAGCAAGGTTCGGTCAGATTCTTTAAAAAAAATGCTTCTCACGGAGTTTCAAACGGGCAAAAATCCCTCATATTGCTCACTTTATCTTTGCCCGAAAACTCTTCATGTTTCCGAGCAAAGAGGGGCAGCTGTAAGCACGTGATTTTTGCCCTATACGAAATACTCCTACAGAATCCCAAGAAAATAGATTTTCTTAATTATTTGCCATTTTTAGGAATTTTTGTAGGATTTTTATTTAATTATTTGCATTTCTTTCATGTTTATGTTTTATTTTTATCATGAAAAATACCAAAAATATCATGCATTGCATTTAGGATTTGTTTAAATTTTTAGAATTAATCATAATCATTTGCTTTATAAAAATTTGAAAATCACAAAAAAAAATAGCTCATTTTTACATTTTTGTCTTTTGATTTTTGTTTATTGATTTTCCACTTTTAATTTAGGACTAAGTAGTTTTTATAATTTTTATAATTAGTTAATTAGTTTAATTTCACATTTTTTTTAGATTAATTTAGGTTCTTAATTTTAGGATTTTAATCAAAAAAAAAAGAAGAAGAAAGAAAAGAAAAGAAACAAAAAAGAGAACAAAAAGAATTAAGAAAAGAACCAATACAAAAGGGCCACTTGGCGAAGATTCCTTTCTTTATCTTTCTAACTAACTTTCACATGCACAATATGTGCTTTTTCAAGCAAAATTATTTTCTCTTCACCTGCACACTCACGTTTTAGTCATAGACAATTTTCAAGGTTTTGTTTTCTCTTTTTGTTTCACAGCTCACACACACAGTGCACGTTAGAAAATAGGCTTACAAATACACAGCGTATGAAAAAAGATTCCCACAGCTTTTGGCATGACTCACGTCCTTATCTCCTTTCCCCAAGTCATGTACACAGGATAAACTAC
>NW_017684371.1:0-1059 GCF_001879085.1 Nicotiana attenuata
GTGATTGAGAATATGCGTGTGAGAGTATGAGTATTGAACTTAGGATTCAAGAGTTCAAAAGTTCAAAAGTTCAAAAGTTGTTTTAGTGCTGAAGGGTCGAGCCCCTTTTATAGTGCAGCAAACAAGTAAGAACAATGTAAGGAAATAACATTGAAATCAATCTCCCTTTAATTAAGGGATTCTGATTTCAAACGGGTAAAAATAATTAAGGAAAGGGATTTGAAAAAATATTTTCCAGGCAGTACAATACAGGGTAAATACATGGAAGTTATTTAAGGCAAAAGTCCAATGGTACACGGTTTTTGTGAAATAAGGAAAGCGAATCAATCAAACAGCCAGTAAAATCAAAGTGGCAGGCTTTGTTCGAATGAACCAAGTCGAGAAAAGGTAAAGATGGTTCAATTAGAGAAAATCAGTAACAATCAGTCAAACCCCAATAAAGGAATTGAGAATCAATTAGTAGTTGGCAAAACCTTTTTTGAAAGAAGAACTTCTCATATATAAAGCAGACAAATCAAACAAAAAGGGTCATCATGTTACTTAGAAAAGAGTCTAATATTGAAAGGTTCAGAATCATAAGCAAAGGGAAAAACATGTTCAGTTCGTAGACTCATAGTGAGTCTGAGAGTCCAGGGTTCCAATGCAGAACCCTAGTCCAAACACCAAATCAAACTTGCCAAAGAAAACCCCAAATCCTAGGGTTTCAAATCGAATCAGACATAGAGATGAGAAGGCAAGCCATTGAAACAGACTCAAAGGTCTGTTTCAGAGCCTCATGAGAAACAAAACAAATAGGATAGCAGCTTTGAAACAACAAAGAAAGAAAGCTGATTTAAGAGCATAAAAGAGCATGTTTTAGAAAAGTCGGAACTTAAGCAAGTTCATAGGAAAAGAGAGGTGGTGTAAACTTAAGCCACAGTAGATGAAACATGCTTAGCAAGAACACAAACAGAGTCTAGTAAAGCAAACAAAATCAAAGAACTCAACAGTAAACACATATAGTAGAAGAGTAACATAACAAGGATTAGCATGTGAGCACAGGAGTAACATGTATAGTAG
>NW_017684371.1:2701-7626 GCF_001879085.1 Nicotiana attenuata
ATTTAAATGAAGTGGCGATATTTCAGCCAATGCAAGACATAAATAAAAATGGCGATCTTTCAGCCGATGCAGGATTTAAATGAAGTGGCGATATTTCAGCCAATGCAAGACATAAATAAAAATGGCGATCTTTCAGCCGATGCAGGATTTAAATGAAGTGGCGATCTTTCAGCCATGCAAAATTTAAATGAAGTGGCAATATTTCAGCCAATGCAAGACATAAATAAAAATGGCGATCTTTCAACCGATGCAGGATTTAAATGAAGTGGCGATATTTCACCATGCAAAGATGGAGACAGAGCTTAGTCTCGAAAGGCAGAATGGTAGCCTTATGCAATGCAGGAAATGCAGATGGAGACAGAGCTTAGTCTCGGAAGGCATAATGGTAGCCTTATGCAATGCAAGAATGCAGATGGAGGTAGAGCTTAACCCCGGAAGGCAGAATAGTAGCCTTATGCAATGCAGAAAATGCAGATGGAGGTAGAGCTTAACCTCGGAAGGCACAATAGTAGCCTTATGCAATGCAGGAAATGCAGATGGAGGTAGAGCTTAACCTTGGAAGGCAGAATAGTAGCCTTATGCAGTGCAGGAATGCAGATGGAGGTAGAGCTTAACCTCGGAAGGCAGAATAGTAGCCTTATGCAAAAGATGAAAGATGAATAGTAATAATAAAAAATTCTTAGCTGATAGCTGATATTTGACATTGATATTGTGGCTGCTGGGGATGTTGTGTGCGGATAGCCAATGTAAATAGGTGATGGTTCTGAGAGTCGTATTCCCGAAAAATATGAGTGTATAAATGTATTCGATGATCTGCGACTTGGGTGCCTGCATCCAAAGAAAAATAGTGAGTTTTGTAGAGGGGGGAAGGCTAGTTCGTATCCCTGTGGACTTCGCTTGACTGGCTCGGCTCTGTTTATGGTGATACTGTAGGTACCCTCGGATAGCGTTGCTAAACAAAGCAATTCCGACAATAAACACGCATGAGTTTGTTAAAGATATGACATACGTATATATTTAAGAAATAGTTTTTAGATGAACCGACGACTGTGACGTGGCTCGAGACATTGCAACCTTTCTTGCTACGGAATTTTGAGGGTCCCCTTCAAAATTCTGCCCCAGCTTAGTAGGTTGCTGCTTCTGACGGCTGCTTGCAATGATCGACTGAAGTTACTTCGGAATTTTGAGGGTCCTCCTCAAAATTCTGCCCCAGTTTCAATTTGCAGGGGGGGGGGGGGGAGGGAATGAAAATTTTATTGAATTGTGACCGAACCCATAAGGCTGTCTACGTATCCCCTCTTAAACGGGAATCAGGTCAGACGTGGTTCAAATTACATAAGGGAATCATAAATGGTTACACATAGTATCGCTTGTCTGCATCTGAATTTATTGGTTTTTGCCAAACTTCTCCGTCCATTTCTGCAAGTATGAGGGCTCCTCCTGTCAGAAACCGATGAACCATGTATGGACCTTGCCAGTTAGGGGAGAACTTCCCTTTGGCTTCACTTGATGTGGAAAAATCTTCTTCAACACCAGCTGCCCTGGTGTAAACTGTCTTGGTCTGACTCTCTTGTTGAAGGCTTTGGTCATTCTGTTTTGGTAAAGTTGACCATGGCAAACCACGTTCATTCTCTTTCCATCTATGAGAGCTAACTGTTCATAACGACTCTTTACCCATTTTGCATCGTCGATTTCTGCTTCCTGTATGATTCTTAGGGATGGAATTTCTACCTCGGCGGGGATGACCGCTTCCGTACCATAAACCAGCATATAGGGAGTTGCACCAGTTGATGTGCGAACTGTGGTGCGATACCCTAACAAAGCAAATGACAGCTTCTCATGCCACTGCTTATGCTTTTCTACCATCTTTCTCAATATCTTCTTGATGTTCTTATTGGCGGCTTCTACAGCTCCGTTCATCTGAGGCCTGTAGGCTGTGGAATTCTTGTGTTTGATCTTGAAGGTTTCGCACATGACTTTCATCAAATCACTGTTGAGGTTGGAACCGTTGTCAGTAATGACTGATTCTGGGATCCCGAATCGACAAATGATACGGTCACGGACAAAGTCTGCCACGACTTTCTTGGTCACTGCTTTGTAAGATGCTGCTTCAACCCATTTAGTGAAATAATCAATTGCTACTAGGATAAACCTGTGCCCATTCGATGCGGCAGGTTCGATTGGTCCGATGACATCCATTCCCCATGCGGCGAACGGCCATGGAGCTTGTTGCATTAAGCTCATTTAGAGGCACTTTTATCATGTCTGCATGGATCTGACGGCGGTGGCACTTTCGAACATACTGGATGCAGTTCGTTTCCATAGTCATCCAAAAATAACCTGCCCGGAGTATCTTCTTGGCTTAGACAAAACCGTTCATATGTGGGCCACAGGTCCCAGCATGAATTTCCTCTAGCAGTTTGGATGCTTTCTTTGCTTCAACAAACCTTAGCAATCCCAAATCAGGAGTTCTCCTATACAGGATTCCTCTGCTGTGGAAGATATTATTGGATAATCTTCGCAGAGTGCGCTTTTGAATAGCATTTGCAAGCTCTGGATATTTTCCTTGGCCAAAAATTCCTTGATGTCGTGAAACCAGGGCTTTCCGTCTGCTTCTCCCTCGACATGAGCACAGTAAGCTGGCTGATCATGAATCTTTACTGGAATAGGGTCTATGAAGTTCTTATCTGGATGCTGAATCATGGATGATAGAGTGGCCAATGCATCGCAAACTCGTTCTGGACTCTGGGAACATGCCGGAACTCTGTCTTTATGAACCTTTTCCTCAACTCCTGTACATGATGCAAATACGGGAGTATCTTGGAGTTCTTGGTCGCCCATTCTTCTCGGACCTGATGTATAAGCAAATCCGAATCTCCAACCACTAGCAACTCTTGGACGTTCATGTCAATGGCCATCTTGAGCCCCAAGATGCAAGCTTCGTACTCAGCCATATTGTTTGTGCATCGGAACCTGAGCTTGGCGGATACCGGATAAAGCTGGCCGGTTTCTGATACTAGGACTGCTCCTATGCTAACTCCCTTGAAATTTGCTGCTCCGTCGAAAAACATCCTCCAACCGTCATAGGATTCTGCAATGTCCTCTCCTATGAAGGATACCTCCTCATCAGGAAAATACGTGTTTAGAGGCTCGTATTCTCCATCCACAGGGTTTTCAGCGAGGTTATCCGCTAGTGCCTGTCCTTTGATTGCTTTCTGAGTCACGTAGACAATGTCAAATTCACTCAGCAGGATCTGCCACTTGGCTAGCTTGCCAGTGGGCATGGGCTTCTGAAAGATATACTTTAATGGGTCCATTCTTGATATGAGATACGTAGTGTAAGCACAGAAATAATGCCTCAACTTCTGAGCTACCCAAGTCAGAGCACAACAGGTGCACTCTAGTAAGGAATACCGGGCCTCGTACGGGGTGAACTTCTTGCTGAGATAATAAATTGCCTGCTCTTTTCTCCCCGTTTCATCATGCTGCCCCAGAACACAACCAAATGCTCCATCCAATACTGCAAGGTAGAGTAGCAGGGGTCTACCTGGTTCGGGCGGAACCAGAACCGGCGGTATTGACAGGTACTCTTTGATTCTGTCGAAGGCTTTCTGGCAGTCGTCAGTCCATTTGGTAGAGGCATCCTTCTTTAGCATCTTAAAGATTGGCTCACAGTTAACTGTAGACTGTGCTATGAACCTGCTGATGTAGTTAAGTCTCCCCAAGAAACTCATAACCTCCTTCTTGCTCTTCGGCGGAGGCAATTCTTGAATGGCTTTGACCTTTGATGGATCCAATTCTATCCCTCGGCGGCTCACAATGAACCCAAGTAGTTTTCCGGCAGGAACCCCAAATGCACATTTTGCGGGATTCAGCTTCAGGTTGTACCTTCTCAGTCTATTGAAGAATTTCCTCAAATCTCCCATGTGATCAGCGGCTTTCTTGGATTTGATGATGATGTCGTATACATACACTTCGATCTCTTTGTGTATCATGTCATGAAAAATTGTGGTCATGGCCCTCATGTAGATGGCCCCTGCATTCTTTAACCCAAACGACATCATTTTGTAACAATACATCCCCTAGGCGTAATGAAAGCAGTTTTCTCAGCATCCTCTTCATCCATCCATATCTGATGGTACCCCGCAAAACAATCAACAAACGACCGCAACTCATGCTTGGCGCAGTTGTCAATCAAGATGTGTATATTTGGAAAGGGAAAGTCGTATTTTAGACTGGCCCAGTTGAGATCTCGGTAGTCGACGCAAATTCTAACCTTCCCATCCTTCTTCGGTACTGGCACAATATTGGCTAACCATGTCGGATACTCTACTACCCGGAGGACCTTAGCTGTGACCTGCTTGGTGACTTCTTCCTTGATTTTCAAACTCATGTCTGACTTGAACTTTCTGAGCTTCTATTTCACTGGCGGATAGGCCGGATCAGTCGGTAATTTGTGAGCCACAATGGACGTGCTTAGACCAGTCATGTCGTCATATGACCATGCGAATATGTCCTCATATTCCTTCAAAAATTTTGTGTACTCTTCCCTCTCAGACGGTGACAAGTGAACGCTGACTCGTGTTTCTTTGATGTTCTCTGCATCTCCTAGATTGACGATCTCCGTCTCGTCCAGGTTGGACTTAGGCCTATTCTCAAAATTCTCAACTTCTTTAATGATTTCTTCTGCATCTTCCTCTGAATCTGTGTCCGTTTGTCGCATTGTCTCATCGCATGTCACAGTCATCGGTTCATCAAGATAAGTAATAGTAATGCTGTTTGAGTAAAGTAATGAGAGAAAATAATAAGAGAGAGATTTGTAAGAAAATTGAAATACTTTAATAAATTCCACAAGTGTTTTGAACATTGGAGCTCTTCTGAGCGAAAAAAATGCGAAAGGAAAATAAACTTAATAAAGCAAAATA
>NW_017684372.1:0-7626 GCF_001879085.1 Nicotiana attenuata
CCCTGGATCTCTCCCAACTATCATACCAGAGAACCGCTAAATCCCGTAGCCGATAAGAAGCCAGCTCTACTGCCTCTGTATCACTAGTATGCATAACCCGTAGTGTACGATGAACCTGATCAATAAAAGTCTGCGGGTCCTCCTTCGGATCTGATCCGGTAAACACAGGAGGGTCTAAATTAATAAAATCACGAACTCCCGTACTAACTGGTTTATCAGCAGCACCTGTATTCTGCCTCTGAGCCTGAGCAGCTACCAAGCTAGTCAATAACTGCAAAACACTCTGCATATCCTGGTCTGTAGTGCCAGACGGAGGAATTGGAGGTGCTGGGTTCCTCCTAATATCCTCTAGAGGAGACAGAGTAGATGAGGTATGAGACGGCATCTCACTCTGAGCCTCACTTTGGCCCGCTCTGGCTTGGGGCACCTGACTGGTACCCTCTCCCGCAGCTGTATCAAGCCGTCTACTAATTGTTTGCTTCCTAGTCGAAGGCATCGCTGAAAGAAAACAAGGTGAATATTAAAGATGAACACTTATGACTCAACTCTACGCACGATCTAGATTCAGGAAGAAGGTAACAACCCTAGATGTCATGTAGCCTCCTGATTATAAATGTGGCGCGCTACACATCTATAATCAAGACTCTACTAGACACGGCTCATAGACAATCCCTAGGACAGACTTGCTCTGATACCAAGTTTGTCACGACCCAAACTGGAGGGCCATGACTAGCACCCGGCCATACTTACCGAGCACCAACATACATTTTATCTAACCTTCTTTATTATCTTTTAGGGCTGACGAGATCAATATAAATGGTAGACATGGGTCGTGGACAACCAACAATAAAATATGATGGCATGAACATACATAACATGGGATGACTAGACAATCAAGAAACTATATATAAGGTACGAGCTACCACGCTACCATGAGAGACTATACAACAAAAACCAGCCGACAAGGCCTACCAAACTATACATGAGTCGACACCTGTCTATGAGCCTCTAAAGGAACATAAGTGTTGCAACATAGCCGGAACAGGGCCCCGACATACCCATAATGTCTATAACAAAAATGCATACCAAGACCACGGCAAGTCCGAAGAAGGGATCTCGCCAATCACCGCTGAACTGGACAGCCTACTATGGTGGGGGAGTTGCGCCTGCCTGTTTATCAGGACCTGCAGCACGACATGCAGCGTCCAAAAATAAAAGGACGTCAGTACGAATAAAGTACTGAGTATGTAAGGCAGGGAACCATAAGTACGAACAGTAATGTAAGCAGGGATAGAGAATAAACAACCTGTAACATCTGGGTACCTCTGAGGGCTACTGACATGAAATGCGTGATACATATGTATATATACATAAACTTTTAAAACATACGCCTCTGTGGGCATCATCATCATCATATCGTACCCGGCCGTAATAGGCTCGGTAAAAACGTACCCGGCCATCATAAGGCTCGGTAGAATCGTACCCGGCCACTTGGAGCTCGGTAAAACCCAACTGATCAATGGTTGCACAATAGGTGCCATACCCGGTCGTCTATAGCGCGGCTCGGTAGAGTAAAATAGATACATATATATAATGCATGCTCGACTCATGGACTCACGTTCTAAACCTTTCGGAGTGACGTAAGGTCGATATCCTGTGTACACGTTATTAGGACTAACTCTTCACCATGAACCTTATAAGAATCAGGAAGTACCAATAACATTGATAACATAAGAATAAGAGAAGCAACATCAACATCAATCGTTCCATAAGAGGGGAAACAATGTAAGTACTGCTAGCTTCTAAGAGTAGAGTATCTTTGGAAGCTCGTTCATTACATTATATACAATTGGAGTCGTGCAAAAGAAGGAAAGGGATAGACTCACATACCTTGTATATACTGCCCCGATCTCAAGCTATGCAATTTTCACGACTCCTTAGTCTACAATAAGAGAAACGATAATATAGTTACCATTCAAGCGTCATAACTATTATGTATCGACCACAACCTATTTTACGATGAAACGGACAACACCTCCCCTATATATATGACTTCACACAATTCCAAACAATCTCCAAACAGCCTAAACAACATCAATAATAATCATGTTGAGCCTCCCAAAACAGTCCACGCACAACCTAATCACTTCATACATACGACGGCAGCTTAACAATTTCAATAAAATATGGTAAAAATCATAACTACAAATTATTTTAATTAATTATTTGTAAAAATACTTTGTTTTCCAAAAAAATGAATTATTAACATAGTAACCTAATTTACTAGAAATCAAGGAGTAATTCATTAAATTAATTATATCATATGTAATATATATATAAAGTTATTTTAATAATCTTAAAATAGTAAGTATATTTGTAATTATATAATTATTAATACTACGTGATTAGTTTTAAAACTAATACTTAATTAATTTGTAAAAATAAGTATTTATTACCTGAAAACACTTTAAAAATATTTATTATAAATTATTAAGTATAAATAAGTTAATTCAAAAAGGAATGGTCAAAATTGACCGTCAACACATCTAATAATTGAAATGTTTTTAATGTTTATCAAATAAAGGAAGAGTGATCACGCCCAACTATGCCTTATAAAAAGGACAATGCGGTCGCTGCAAATATAATCCGGTTTACAAGTCCGGAGTCGAATCCCACAGAGAACTAAGGTTTAGCTACAGCTGTTCACTATCACCAAGAAGACAAGCTTGAACAATTCCTAACTTATAGATATTAAGATTCTTCTGTTTAACTAATTAACGAACAAATTAAAATAGTAACATTAACAACTAACGATACTGAGGATTAGAGAAAAGATTAAGGAGGTCTAGAGTTATGATTTCCCCTATTTTCGGAATCCTTCCCGCTATGTCTTCTATAATTTCGCCTAACTATTCTCTACCGATCATGAGCACTCTTATTACCGTAAATCTCTCTCGAGTAATTACGACAATTTACTAGACGCACTCTCCCAAGCTACGCTAGCTGGCTTTTAATACAGCTCACTTCAGATCGCACCCAAGGCTTCGTTATCCCTAATCCCGCCTTTAAACCCTCGGTTATTGATCCCTCATATACTCTGGGAGTGGTGTTGTTCAACAATTACCTAAATATGCACTCTCTCCCGAGTTATGCATACTAAATAGGCACAACTAATTGAGAGCTCTTCAATCAACCAGAATATAAACGTAGTTGAACAAATAGAGAAAAGCTATGGCTCAATTATATAAAAACATAACAAGAATTTATCCTACAAAAGGTTCTATCAAAACTCTAGATAACAAATTAGCTATTCATAATAGTATGTAAAACTACAATACTAAAAGTCATAACCAACAATGAAAAATAGGAAGAGGAAGGAAAAACTCGTAGAAGAATTCTCCGCCTTGCTCCCAATGTGTTCTTGCCTCCAAGGGTGTTGTCTAACCCTAAAGTAGTGTCTCTCCGCCTCCTTAGGTCTAATTTATGCCCAAAATATGTCCTCTTCTTGTTCTTGGCCGGCCTCCTTTGTTTAATATAGGGTTTAGGACTTAAAATCCCATGTTTTGCACTTTAGTCCCTGAAATTTTCGCTTCCTGCCGCGGTTTTTCCGCGGTCGCGGTGGAACCGCGGCCAAACATGCCCTCTGATTCTTCAGTTGTCCGCGACCATCTTCTACCGCGGTTCTGCCGCTGTCGCGGCAAAACCGCAGTTTTTCACCCTGTTCCGTTTGGAATTTAGAAAAACGTAAAACATGAAAGTTGTATCCCTTTGAGTTAGCTTTCCAACCATATATTGTGGAGCCCAAATAGAGTTCTGAGAAAAAATTTATGTCTATTTTACTAGACAGTGTGCAATATGCCTCCTCAAGCCTTCGTTCGTACTTAATTATCAAATTTGACCCCCGAACACGATCCCGGCTAAATTCCTTGAGCTTTTACTCAGACTTCAAAGCTTCAAATCACTTAAATTCATTCCATAACATCTATATAGCTCGGAATCACACCTACAAGGCATAAAATACACAATTAGTGCAAAACACTAGCGATTAAAGCGCAAACTCAATTAAAGTGCAGTAAATTCGAGTGTAATAAGCGACTAAAATATGCAATTATAGCCTATCATCAACACCCCACACTTAAACCATTGCTCGTCCTCGAGCAATCAAACTACACTTTTTTTTATACACACGACCTTTTTAAACAATTCTCCTAACTCGTCACACCAAGAGTATTTAAAATAGACTAAGCACAAAAGCGTAACATCTTCACCTCAAGATTTGACTCACAAGTACCACACGTTATTCACAACTCACTCACTTACTCTAATATAGAGGTGACTGACATTACCTTTCCTTCATGAATCAAGTGCCCTCACACAATAAAAGAGAGTAGTTCCACACAATAAAATTTAAGAACACTTAGGAACTCAAGATAGAAAAAATTCACCCACTCTCAGAAATAACATTCATATGCCACAAAAGATGCACCATAAGCTTGCCCATAGTGTACTACTCCACTAATCGAGCTCATTCATCTAGGATCAATTAGGACTTATTTGGTTGTAATGTAGGCTACGGGACGGGTAGGATATATTTAGATATAAGAGTGACTACACCTCCCTAAGCACTTTAATACATATAATTTAACATTCAAACCTCATACTTATGTCAAACCAAAACTCCACCTTCACATCAATGTATATTACACATTCTTCTTTAAGCACACTTACATCAAAAGCCACCACTTATCAAGGAATATTTTTTTTTCACAACAATCGAACTATTTTTTTCTTTTTTTTTTCAATTCTAGTGGCTATTACTTTTTCAAAACAGTGCACCTTTCTCCTTATTTAATTAGTTCCACTCAAAAGCCAAACCAACCACCCCCACACTTTAACCTTTACAAAGTTCATAAACAATTCAAGTGCTCATGAGAGGTTACAATGGTTCAAATAGATGTTTAATTCAAACAAATGGGTAAGGCTTGTAATGTGGTTGCCAAAGAAACATGATTACAGGCTCAAAGGGGTTAACTACGATACATAATAATTAGGCAGGTAAAATATACATATTTGGCTCAACAAAGAAAGGCCTATATCACTTCCTAGACTGAATAAAACTACTATTTCGCTTTGCAAACACACGGGGCAAGTTCTAGGCACCAAATGCAATGCACAGAATATAACAAATCCTTACACACACATGGCACATAACTCACTCAGGATTGGTTTCATCAAGACACTCTAGTCAAAGCAGTTAAGCAAAGTTAAGATCATACAATTTAAGGTACTTATACAAGAGTCAAAAACTGAGCCTAAGCGTCACAACCAAAGTACTCACTATTCTCAAGGCATAACCAAGTCAAGAGATATTGCTTCAATTCAAAACACAACACAATGGCTCCTACTCCCAAAAAAAATTAACTACACCCGGTTCAAATAAAATCCTTGGAAAAGAACCGCGGCACAAAGAAAAATCAAGGGGAAATTATTACACTACCTACAAAGAAAATCTTTTTTTTTTCTTTAGACTTAAATCCCTCAAGAAAATTGTCTAATAGATCCATCGTCGGGAAAAATCCAATCTTTTAAAAAAATACTATTTAATTAAACTAATACAGCTAAAGTAGCATGAAAAGTCACCCAGACAATCTCATCACCCCACACTTAAAATTGTGCATTGTCCCCAATGCACAGCATAACCATAAGAGGGTAAGAGAAACTCCCTGGTAGGCCAAAGGCCGAAGCACTAGCAGTTCATGGGGTACTCAGACTTCTCCCAGGCTTGGTCCTTCGTGCGGGTACCTCACACTTAGTTCCAACCATTTGATTTGTTGTTGCATCCTTCCAATACCTTTGCTTTCCATGCTCCTAAAAAAATAAAAAAAAAAATTGACACTACAAAAATAATACAATTTAAAAAAATAAAAAATAAATAAAAGAAAGCAATAAAGCTGGATTGCCTCTCAACAAGCGCTTGATTTAACGTCGCGGCACGACGCGAATCACTTTTTGCCTCCACCTCGAGCTTATGAATTGAACCCCAAGTTTTGATTCAAGCTTATGATTATGGTCATGGGGCGGTGGAACGAATCTAACTGGCCCAAGGAAATAATGTAGTATTCTGCATTCCTTGGCCTTTGTATGAGGTATGTAATCCTGACTTTCTGGCAAGAAGAATTCCAGAATATATGCACCTTGTTCCTCATTCCTTGACTCCTCGATTGGTTCAGATGACTCTATTTCCATATCATCATCCAAACATAATGTGGAAAAATGCTTGGAGTGTGGACCAATGCGCTCAAACACATGAACTTCAAGACTTTCACATCCTCACATCAATGATACTAGAGTCAACAAAATTTATATCCTCAAAGTCCTTGGCTGGCTCTAGTCTCACTTCTTCAACATTGACATCCTCAAATTGTAGTTGTCTAGGTTGTTGATGTTCTATTCTGACCTCCCCAATTAACACCTCAAATTCATGCTCTTCTTGGCTACTATCTCCAATATTGGCTTGCTGAGCATTAACAGCTCCAACCACTTGACTCAATTGAGCCTCCAACTTGCGAATAGTTGCCTCTTGCCTTTCTATGTGCAATTGTTTCTCATTGTTTTGTTCCAGAAGGCACTTTAGCATATCCTTGATCTCCTTCAAGTCCGCATTCCCAGGTTCTTTGTTCCTATTAACTTCACAAGAAAAGTTAGAACCATCATAGTAAGGGGTTGGAGGAAAATAAGAAATATAAGCACAACCATCAAGGTGACCATTTTTACCACCACACACATCACACACATTCCACAAATAAGATTGAGTTGGTGCACATAACTCGCTCTTAGGAACGTTTTGAAAATTTTGCCACGGGTGGTTTCCTTCACAATATGTATGGAGATCAATAGTAGAATTATCTACACCTAAATTTCTATAATTCCAAGATGCCATGTTTCTCAAATCGATAGTTATTTAAAAAAATACAAAAAAAAAAAAACAAAACAAAAGAACACAAAATAAAAGTTCAAACTTGAACCCTAGCAATATATACAACTACAACTACACCGTTAGTTCCCCGGCAACAGTGCCAAAATTTGATCACGCCCAACTCTAGTCCTAAAAAGGATAAGCGGTCGCTGCAAATATAATCCGGTCTAAAAGTCCGGAGTCGAATCCCACAGAGAACTAAGGTTTCGCTGTAATTGTTCAATATCGCAAAGAAGACAAGTTTGAACAATTTCTAAATTATAATATTAAGATTTTTATATCTAACTAATTAACCAAGAAATACTATAAAACGGTAAAATTATCAACTAACGAGACAAAGGTTTGGAGACTAAATTAAGGAGGTCTAGAGTTATGATTTCCTCAATTGTTGATTTCATTAATTGTATGTTTCTTATAGCTTTGACTTAGTTGCCTCTATCAATCATGAACTCTCCAGCTATCATAAATCTCTCTCAAGCAATTATGATAATTTACTAGACGCACTCTCTCAAGCTATGCTAGCTAGATTCACATTACAGTTCACTTAGATCACACCCGAGGTATCGTTATCTCTAATCCAACCTCTAAACCCTCGGTTATGACTCTCGCCTATACTCCGGAAGTAATGTTTTTCAAACAACTACCTAAAT
>NW_017684373.1:0-2942 GCF_001879085.1 Nicotiana attenuata
ACCCTCTTCTACCATGCTTCCCATCTTTACAACTTCGTTGAAAGTTTTCCCCACAGCCGACACCAGATGACCATAGTATGTCGGCTCCAAAGCCTGAAGGAAATAATCCACCATCTCATTCTCTTTCATCGGGGGATCAACCCTTGCTGCTTGCTCTCTCCAGCGGAAACCGTATTCTCTAAAGCTTTCTCCGGGCTTCTTCTCGATTTTGGTCAGTGACAGACGGTCCGGGACAATTTCAAGATTGTACTGAAAATGACATGCAAAAGCTTGAGCTAAGTCATCCCAGGTGTACCACCGAGCATGATCTTGTCTTGTGTACCACTCCAACGCCGCCCCACTTAAGCTTTGACTAAAGTAGGCCATTAATAGCTCATCTTTTCCCCCGGCTCCCCTCATCTTGCTGCAAAAACCTCTCAGGTGGGCCACCGGATCACCATGGCCATCATACAGGTCGAACTTGGGCAATTTGAATCCTGCTGGCAACTGGACGTCAGGAAACAAGCACAAGTCCTTGTAGGCCACACTTACTTGACCCCCGAGACCTTGCATATTTCTGAAGGACTGCTCTAAACTTTTGACCTTTCGTATCATCTCCTCTTGTTCCGGGTTTTTGGGAGGTTTCTCTTCTTCAGCTGAGAGATTAAAATGGGGAGTGTAAGAGTATGGTTCTGGGGGTTTGAAGGTGGGTTCGGGCGGGTGATAGTGATTTTCCTGGGTTTGGAACAGAGGTTCACTTGAGGACCAATGTAATGCGGTGGGTGGAGGAGCCACGAATACTGGGGCGATTGGTGGTGGTGGAATTGGCTTGGAGGGTGGCAGTGGCGGTGTCTGAGAAGTGGTTCCGTAATATTGCTGGTGAGTAGGGAAAGCAGGACATGAGTTCGTTGCGGGAGGATCTTAGGGTTGAGTGGGTGGTGGGAGATATTTGGGATTGGCAGGATAGGCTGGTGGGGGATGTCCCTTCGACCAGGCCTGGTACATTTCGGCCATCTGCTGCTTTAACTTATACATCTCCTCTCTCATTGTATTCACATCCATTACTTCCTCCTCTCTAGATGGGTCGACGATGCTTGCTTCTATATCTTGATTAGCCATTTTCGACTTGTCCTTGGAGCGGGTGTTGTAAGGGTGGGTTGCCAGAATGCCAGTCAGCTTATCGCCTGCCTGGACTTATCAACAACAACTTGTTAGCGGTTAGGGTATTAACAAATAGATAACCGCACATTGATGGATGGATGCACCTAAGCAATCAAACGTTGCTATTATGTCGCTGTTCGATCACATGCGTCATCCTGGCTTTTATTCCCTTCCCTTGCCAATTAGTTCCTACTCTTATCTTTCCCTTTTTACTTTGCCTTTCTCTCCCTCTTTTGGATTCTCTTTTCCTTTGGTTTTTTTTCCTTATTTGTATCATTCCTTTTAGTTTTCCTTTTATTATTTAGACATGGTTGAATCCTATGGAGATTGCCTACGTAACACGACCCCGCGTGAATCAGACCAAGCGTAGTTCGCGCAGGATAAATATAAAGTAGAAGCAGAATATTTTTGGGAATTTTCAAGTTTATTGATGGCAACTATGTCTATTACAAAGACTCAAAACAGACTCTGATGCAAAGAGAACTACAGACTCCACCATCCCTACCCTAGCTTCAAACAAAAAACAGACTTAATCAACTGACTGTCTTTTAACAAAAAAAAGGAAATACAGACTCCGATAAAAGAAATACAAGCCCAAGTGACCTAACTCCCTTAAAAGGAAATACAGACTCAAGAGGCAAACTCTAGCAGACTCAAAAAATGACTATGATTACATTAAAGCTCCTGGTGCCCGCGGGACATCGTTCGGTCTCGCCGCGGGCCTATATGCAAGTTCCCCTTGGAGTCTGTCTAAGTCATTCATTATCTGCTTCACAAATATCATGACTGATGCAAAGAAGGTGGTACGGGTCATGTTCTCGCACATCTGGCATTTTCGGGTAATAGAATGAGCAACGGTTAAGATTCTCTCTCGTATTCTTCCTTTCTCTTGAAGCAACTGCCCTATCTGCTGGGCCCTAGCCTCCAAAGTCTGCTCAAATGCCTGGCTTTGTTCTCGAAGTTGCTGCAAGTCCATTTCTAGCTGGGCCAACGCCATGTAACAGTGTTCTCTCTCGACTTTGAAGTCCTTTGCCTGTTTAATCATTCGGTTTTCTGCGGCAGTGGCCTTTTCCTTTAATCTTGCGACCTTATTGTCATACTCTTCTTTTAACTGCTTAATCATACGAGCCCGTTCTTCGACATTTTTAGCCAATTGTCTCCGGACCCCAACTAATTCCTTTTCTGCTTTGTCGAGGTCAAAACTGTAATCATTCACCTTTTGCCTTAGATTTGCTATAAGCTTTGTATCTTTGGCACTTCTGACGGGGTTGTCGGCCTCTAGCTTCCTCTTTTGGATTTGGGCTCGTAAGACTTCATTTTCTTTGGCCAATCTTTTTCTCTCACCTTCGTCAGCGGCGGCCTGCAAGCTATTTTCAAATCGGAGGTCTTGGACCCGTTTTTCCAATGCTCCTATGCGGGCCCTGTACTCGTTTTCTTTAGCTAACCAAGCCCACTGTTCTTGCGATGATTCAGTAAAGTCCTGGATGTGTGGTTTTTTAGCTAGCCTTTCGTGCTCACATTCTCTTCTATACCAAGCGAGATATCCTGGCGACACTTCACCTTTGGCCCGATCCTGTACGCAAGTATCCCTTTTTAAGTATTGGCATTCGTTCCAAATCTGGCGAACTATTGCTTCAGGGAACTGGCCATCAGGGCCAATCTCAACCACTTGCAAACTAAGATCTTCATCCTTGGGTACTATCTGGCATCTCCCCAGCTGCCTCAACACTCGATACGGGTGTAAGGCTGAATGCTTCTAAGCCCCATTAGAAGGAAATGTGGTCGGGCTGCCGGCATATATA
>NW_017684373.1:6909-7625 GCF_001879085.1 Nicotiana attenuata
TCATGAATAGGCTTGAAATTCCAGTAATGAACCAAAACACAGCAACAATTTCAAGCACCAATGCAATCTAAAACCAACTCGACTACTCAGACCCAACAGATTATTTTTGAAACTAGCAGATGAGATGCAACAATCCAGATTTTAGTTTGAAACTCAATGAGTCGACAGACCCCAAACCAGACTCGATTTGAACCCAACTTCAAACCATTTCGACTCCAAATGAAGCAACACAATTTCAAAAGATCAAAACCTCCAAGCTCAAGCAAAATTCCAAATGGAACAGTAACCTAGCAATCTTTTTTTGTTTTGTTTTCTCTGATTTTTAGTAAGCTCTCTTTTCTCTCTTTAGGTCTCAAATTTTGGCTCCCCCCCTCTCTTCTAAGGCAAGAAAGAGTGCCTTTATAGGCAAGGTAATAGGGCAACCTTTCAGATTTTAATTTACCCCTTAGGTCCCTGATTTTATGACTTTTTCCTCTTATTTTCTGACTTGTGTCACAAGTAACTACCCTAAGTTTACTAAAATCTACACTATAGCCCATCCTAGAAGGTTCTATACTTATCACAATCCCTATCCTATCCTTACCCCTCTTCAAAATTACCAAATCTAATAAAACTACCCTTTTTCCCTGCCTAAACTACCCTTGAAACTCCCCTGAAATTACTACCCAAACCCAAAGACCTTTAGTCCTCTTTCTACCCTAATTGAATCCATTTGC
>NW_017684374.1:0-2723 GCF_001879085.1 Nicotiana attenuata
AAGACTACAATATCTAGATTCACGACTTGTCTCAAACAAGAGAAAGAAACAAGCATAAAATCTTTTTTATAGATATTCTAAATATGCTCCCTATGATAACTGAATTCATAAATTATGGTCAACAAACAATACGAGCCGCCAGATACATCGGCCAAGGTTTCATGATTACCCTGTCCCACGCAAATCGTTTACCTGTAACTATTCAATACCCCTACGAAAAATTGATCACATCGGAACGTTTTCGAGGCCGAATCCACTTTGAATTTGATAAATGCATTGCTTGTGAAGTATGTGTGCGTGTATGTCCTATGCGCATCTGGGACTTCCACGGTGAGCTGCACTCCCTTCTTGCCGACCCGCAGCCGAAGAAGTCTTCCTTGTATTTTTTTTGTTGCTGTTTCCGTCTATCCTGATTCAGACAGTAGGATAGGGCATTATTCATTTTGTGTATATTCTACTAGTTGCCCGTAGCTTGTGACACTAGGTTCTGGCACACACAGTAGTAGACGTTATGTTGGGTTGTATAACTGTCGTTACATTTTATTGATCTTTACTGGTTCATGACTTTAATTGGGGGAAAAATCTATTATAATGGTTTTTGGTAAGGGTAAAATGAGAATTTAATTATACTTCCGCGTTGGCTGGCCTGACAAATGGAGTCGGGCGCCATCATGACCTATTATGGAAAATGGGTCGTGACAATTGTGTCCGAAAATATTTTTGCTCAAAAATCCAAAATATTTTTTGTAATAGTCCCTTTTCCGAAATTAAGAGGCAACTTTCGAAATTAAAAAAAAAATATTTCTTTTTACTTCTAAAAATTCCCAAAGTTCCAATAAAAAGAAAAAAAAATTTAGAAGTCTTTCTTTCAAAAAAAGCAAAAGAAAAATCAAAATCAAAAATCAAAAAATACATATTTCCTGTTTTCTTTTTTAAAGTATTTCTTTCAAAAATTCCAAAAAAGAGTGAGCTTATTCACTTTATTTTCAAGAACTACGCTTGGTCTGATTCATGTGGGGTCATGATACGTAGGCAATCTCTATAAGATTCAACTGTAACCTTAAAAAAAAGAGAAGGAAAATGCGAGGGAAGGAAATAAAAGAAAAACAAGAGAGAAAGAAACGCAAAAGGAGAAAATAAGGAATCGAGAGAAAAACCATGGCAAAAGAAAAGGGAAAAGCAGAAAATGAAAAACAGAGGGAAAATGAGAGAAAAATAGAAAGAGAAAGAAAAGCAAGAAAAACAAAGAGTAGAAATCAAAAGAAGAGAAAATAGAAAAAGAAAAACCGGGATGACGCATGCAACCAGTGCAAAAATGTAGACATCCGTTTAACTGTATAGGTGCATCACACCCCAATGTGTGATTACCTATCTGTTACTTGTCTCAAACTAACCGTATGTTTCTGTCAATTCCAGTCTAGCTTTTAGAAACGGTGGTTGGTTGTGGTAAGCTGGCATCACATCAATACTTTACCAGATCGAAAGGAAGTGTGGAAATGTCTACAGAAATGACCTTGCCCGCAGTTCCCATCTCTGAGGACAGTCCCATCTCGGGGATCCCGGCATCTGAGTCAGTCACAGCGGAAGAGAACCGAATACTACGTCTCTGACTCATGGAGATGTGGGACGCCTGGACCAATGGAAGAGAACCTCCAAGCACCATCCCTGGATTTCCTGAACTATTTCCTAGATCCGGGGGTACTTCCAATGTCCCCATTAGCCACTCAAATACTCCGTTGGGACAACCTACTATGACCGCTCATTTCATAGGAACACCTTCTGAGGTCCGCCCCTAGGTGTTCCCATCAGGAGCAGCTCCTAACATTTTCACTGCTCCACCATGCTCTGCTACAACACAACCTTCACTGCCAAGGCCTGCTGTTGATCCTTCGGTTTTCACCTTCCAAAACCCTGTCTTTCAGGCGGATCCTCCTCAATATCTCACATATATTTATTCTCAGCCACCATCATATGAGCTTATACCAGGGCAAGATAAAACTCCCAAAGCTCCTGAACAAGATAAGATGGCGGAAAGAATGAGGATCCTTGAGCAGAGTTTAAAGAATATGCAAGGCTTGAGTGGGCAAAAAAGTGTTTCTTATACAGATTTGTGCATGTTTCCCTCATGTGCACTTGCCCTCGGGCTTTAAAAAGCCAAATTTTGAAAATTATGACGGGCATGGCGATCCTATAGCTCATTTGAAAAAGTATTGTAATCAGCTGCGTGGGGCTGGCGGAAAAGAACAGTTGTTAATGGCTTACTTTGGAGAAAGCTTGGTAGGCATCGCCTCGGAATGGTATATGGACCAAGATGTCTCACGATGGCACATATGGGACGATCTTACCAGAGATTTTGTGAGGCAGTTTCAATACAACGTAGACATTGCGCCAGACAGGAACTCCTTGGCGAATTTGAAAAAGAAGCCCTCAGAAAGTTTCAGGGAATATGCTATTAAGTGGAGTGAGCAAGCGTCGAGGGTGAAACCACCAATGGACGAAGTGGAAATGGTCACTGTATTTCTTCAGGCCCAGGAAGCGGACTATTTTCAGAACATGATGTCAGCCATGGGCAAACCTTTTGCAGAGGCGATTACGATTGGTGAAATGGTGGAGAATGGTCTGAAGATAGGAAGAATCTTGAGTCAATCGGCCATTAGGGCAACCTCCCAAGCCATCCAAGGCGGGTCTGGAGGAATGGCCAAAAGTAATAAGAAAGAAGAAAC
>NW_017684374.1:7072-7624 GCF_001879085.1 Nicotiana attenuata
CAACTTACGAGCATCAAGATTCAGATCAGGGTCCACAGCAAAATCAGCTAAGACTCAAGATCAAGTTTCAAGAGAATTATAGATAGGAATCTTGTAACTCATAGTTGATAGGCATAGCTAGCTTAGCTTTGATTTTCCTTTTGGTGTAATAAGGAGGTCAGCAAGCAGTAGCAGCAGCAACAACAGTGAAATAACAGCTCCTGGTAGTCCCAGCTACCAAACCTTCCAGAACTACGCTGACTTGATTCCTTTATAGTCAAGGATATGTATGCTACCTTTGAAGCAAGGTTCGGTCAGACGGTTTTCAAAAATGCTTCTCATGGAGTGCTGAGCAGGCTGTGAGCACGTGATTTTTGCCTCGCTTGAATTATTCCTATAGAATTCTTAGAATTAATTAATTGCATGATTTTGTTTAGCTTTCTTTTAAATTGGGATTTAGTTAGTTTTAGGAAAATTAATTAGTTTAATTCAAGTCTTTGTTATCTTTAATTTTAATTTCTTTGACTTTTAAAAAAACAAAATAAAAAAGAAATGAAATGAAAATGAGTTAGT
>NW_017684375.1:0-599 GCF_001879085.1 Nicotiana attenuata
AAAATGATATCTCCAGTGTTCACCAAATAGTCGGACGAACTTTTAGAAAAATGATTTGGAACATACCTGAACACATATTGGAAGAAGTTGATATAAATGAAGTAAGAATTATTACTTCCCTTCTTTGCTTCCTTATCGTGCGGTTCAATTCCCTTGAGGCCTATGCCTTTGATTTCTTTCTACTCAATCTTACGCAAGCGCTGCTATAAATCAAAGATTGAAGGATTGCAATGGCACTACAAATGTGGTGCGGGATGATTCTCCCGGTATAGTTGATTGGACTGTTATAGTCGCCTTATGGAAGGATATTCTAGTGTTCAGCTCAGTAACAGAACTTCTAAGAGCCTTGAGGCTAGGCACAGGTTGCCATAATGCTATGAGCGATTATTCCGCGGTGTTGTTGTGATGGTAGGGTGTTTGCCCACGTGTCGGGGCAGTGAATGAATTGAAGGGAAGTTTACTCAGTGTGTAATCAAGGGATTCCGTATTTTATTCCCGGCAGGGGAAAGCCAATCGAACTAAGGATGGTCAGTTGTGGACTGGTGGAAGTAATGAATCGTGGTAATTGCAAGTGTGGCGGAGTTCTCCTCTACATGGGG
>NW_017684375.1:4630-7622 GCF_001879085.1 Nicotiana attenuata
AAGGTTAATTTAAAGTCGGGGATTGGCCATTTCTCTCATATTTCTCATGGCTTGGGGCGATTTTGGAGAGCTTCAAGGAGGGGATTTTCGTCGTCAATGTCAAGGTAAGTTATCCCCATCACTTTTGTGTTAAATATATCAATTATGTATGGATTTAAGTATGAAGATTAGTGTAAATTTGGGGTTTTGGTTGAAAACCTAGGAAATTAGAAATCTTGGATTTTGATTACGATTTTGAGTATGGAATTAAGAGAAAATTATATATTCGAGTTCCTAAGGTTATGGGTAAACTTTATCTTCGAAAAGTTTTGGATTCCGGGCACGTGGGCCCGAGGGCGTTTTGGTCAACTTTCCAATCGGGGTTAGGAATTGCTATAAATTAGTTGTAATGAATATTTGAGCTTATATTAATAGATTTGCGTAACCATTGGCTAGTCTTGGAGCGTGGTGCATCAATTGGAGCCCTCGGAAGAATGTAGAATGCCGGTTTTGAGTCTTCGGAGCGAGGTGAGTCTCCTTTCTAATCTTGTGAGGGGGAATTTACCCCATAGGTGAAGTAATTGATTATGTGCTCCTATTTGTGGGGGCTACATACGCACGAGGTGACGAGAGTCCGTGCGTAGCTAATATTATGCTATTGTCCGGGTAGTTAGGACCCAAAAGCATATTGCACGTGGATTCATTGTGAACCCATTGGTAGCTCGAATTGTTTAATTCACATCGAATTAGTAAGTAAATTTCTAAAAGGATTAAACTTCATTTCTTAAATTGTTAAAGGAGAATTGGTTTTATTTGAATAAATATTCCCCGATAAGTTCTTATTTGACTGATTGAGCATGTATTTTATGTGTGCCTGCGTCGCATGGATGATTCGCGAGCAGGATATGTGTCTATTTATGGAACGGGCCGAACGCCTCGGTGAGAATAGATGCATCTATGGTTCGTGCCGCTCAACCCTCGGCAGTGCACAAGTTACATTTCTGTTGGAGCGGGTCGTCGACCTCGGCATGATTTGCGCGTGTTTATCTGTTACTTGAAAATTTTAAATGTGGAATTGGCCCTACGTGGCTTGATATAAACTGATAAGATGATAAAGAACAAACTTTAGAAGCCCTGGATTTATTGTTGAAGGTGTTTGCCTGTTTTTCTGGCTTCACAATCAGAACTTCTATACAAATCCATGATTTTCCTCGCACTTATTGAACATTGCTAATTGACCTCTAGTGAGTGTCGGAGTTGGCCATCTCGTCTCTACCCCTTCGGGATTAGGCGGGATACTCACTGGGTACACGTTAATTACGTACTCATACTACACTTCTGTGCATTTTTGTTGCACAGGTCTCTAGCTGCCTATTGGGCGTAGCAGCACGGACGACTCCGGGACTAGGTGAGCTGCATTGTTCGAGACGACTCGCAGCCAGTGTAGTTCCTTTCAGCATTTTATTATTTATTCCCTATCCACTGTATTTCGGACAGATGTTGTATTTTACTTTCCTTATCGATAGTTGCTCGTGTACTTGTGACACCGGGTTTCTGGGATGGTTTTCAACGGATTTGTACTAATTGTTATTATTTAAATTTGAAATTCAAGTAGTGAACTTTTATTTATGAAAAATGGAAAGAAAAACCTTAGATTTTCAAAAGTATTAAAAGGGGAATTTATTGAAAATTTAGTTGGCTGGCCTGACAGAGGTGTCCGGCGCCACCACGATCCTTAGTGGATTTTGGGTCGTGACAATCCTCGTCAATATTGAGAGCTACATTATATTAACAACATCGTCGACGATTATTTTATATCGGTTCCATCATCGCACAATAAAGACATAACTTATCGAGATCTCATTATTTTCAGGTACCTGAGCCTTTCCCATGAGGACTTATAAAATGTTATGTCATGGTGCTCTTATAAAGCACTTGCCTCCTTATTATGACCATCTTGAACATTTGCTCCCTCCTTCTTCAAGGAGTTTTATCTTTGGAACCGATTTGTCTATTACACTTCATGCGTGCCATAAACTCTATCCATCATGGACGTTATTCTATTTGGAGCATTAGCAGCTGGAATATGACATTTAGCTTTGGGTCAGCAATGTGCCTGGAAATATTTTAGAAATGAATTATCACTTGAACTTCAAGTTTACATTTTCTTGTACGAGGATCTAGATGTATTCATAATAATTCATTTCACGTATCACTTTTTCAGCTGCCCATTTTCTCCCCCTAATGTCGGGATCACCAACACATTTTCCAACCTTCTTTGGGAACCCATCTTTGTGCATTGTGGCAACACAATTAAATCATATAGAACATCCATATTTCTAGATGGGAATATTTGGTTCCTGACCGTGAACCAATTGTGATGGGGAGAATTTATCATAACTTGTTGGCTAGATGCGTACAAGTGCTGTTGTATATTAAATAATACACCTCATACCAAATTTCTATTTGTGAGTTTTGTTCTCATAACCAATGGTTTAGCTATAATTGGAGGCATACAATTTCTGCTAAAATAACTTGGATTTTAACTAGCATTATCAAGATAAATTATCATAATATATATTCTGGAACTGTGCTCTAATAATTTGAGTAAACAACCTTGCAAAAACCAAAGTGCAAGTTGATAACAAACGCACATGTGACCATACAATAGATGCATCTATTAAAATCATATAATAGTAAACGATCCACATGGCAGGTGACTGGGCCCATATATATATCACCTTCTATTCGTTCCAGAAATCAAGGGATTCAGTCCCAACCTTAACTGGTATATCATGAGAATAAGCAGTACAAGAGAATTCTTGAAGAATCTTATATTTCTTCAATATATGCCAATGTGAATTCTCAATCAATTTTCACATCATAAATGAACCGGGATGGCCAACCGGTCATGCCAACTGATATTTATTTCAGTAAACATTTAATTTACTATGGCATGTGATTTCATCATCATGCTTATACATCTGTGTAACAATAGAAGAAAAATGGGGTA
>NW_017684376.1:0-7619 GCF_001879085.1 Nicotiana attenuata
GTGAGCTTGTTGCTTTGAGATCATTTGGCGGTACCTTTATCATATCGGTGTGCACTTGACATTGGTAGCATTTGCGGACATACTGGACACAATCGATCTCCATGGTCATCCAAAAGTAACCGGCCCTGAGTATCTTCTTAGCCAAGACGAAACCATTCATGTGCGGGCCACATGTCCCAGCATGTACCTCCTCGAGTAGCTTAGAAGCTTCTTTTGCGTTGACACATCTTAGCAATCCTAAATCAGGAGTTCTCCTGTACAAATTTCCTCCACTGTGGAAGAAGTGATTAGATAATCTTCGAAGTGTGCGCTTCTGAGTGTGATTTGCATGCTCTGGATATTCTCCCTTTGACAAATACTCCTTGATGTCATGGAACCAAGGCTTTCCATCTGTTTCTTCTTCAACATGAGCGCAATATGCCGGTTGATTATGGATCCCTACAGGAATGGGATCAATATAATTATTGTCTGGATGCTGTATCATAGATGACAAGGTGGCCAATGCGTCGGCAAACTCATTCTGAATTCTGGGTACATGCCGAAACTCTATCTTGGTGAACCTCTTTCTCAGTTCCTACACGTGGTGCAGATATGGTAATATCTTGGAATTTTTGGTGGCCCACTCTCCTTGTACCTGGTGCACAAGAAAATCTGAATCACCGATCACTAGCAGCTCCTGAATGTTCATGTCGATTGCCATGTTGAGCCTTAATATGCAGGCTTCATACTCCGCCATGTTGTTAGTGCAGGGGAATCTGAGTTTAGCAGATAGCGGATAATGTTAACCTGTTTCTGATACCAAAACTACTCCAATGCCCACTCCTTTGAAATTTGCGGCTCCGTCGAAAAATATCCTCCAACCATCATATGCTTCAGTAATGTCTTCTCCTACGAATGACACCTCTTCGTGGGGAAAACACGTTTTCAAGGGTTCGTATTCTCCTCCCACCGGATTCTCGGCAAGATGATCCGCCAATGCTTGTCCTTTGACCGCCTTTTGAGTTACGTAGACGATATAGAACTCACTCAACAATATCTGCCATTTGGCATTTTCCGGTCGGCATGGGTTTTTGAAATATATATTTCAAAGGGTCCATCCTGGATATGAGGTAGGTAGTGTAGGCACAGAAGTAATTCCTCAACTTCTGGGCCGTCCAGGTCAAAGCACAGCAAGTACGTTCCAGCAGAGAGTACCATGCTTCGTAAGGTGTGAACTTCTTACTCAAGTAGTAGATGGCTTGCTACTTCCTTCCTGTCTCGTCATGTTGTCCCAAAATGCATCCGAAGGCTCCATCCAACACGGATAGATAGATTAGCAAAGGTCGCCCCGGCTCTGACGGGACCAGGAACGGTGGTGTGGACAGGTACTCCTTGATTTTGTCAAAAGCTTTCTGATAATCCTCGGTCCAGCTTGTCTCGGCATCTTTCCTTTGCATCTTGAAGATGGGTTCACATATGACTGTGGACTGTGCTATGAAGCGACTGATATAGTTGAGACGCCCTAGGAAGCTCATCACGTCCTATTTGCTCCTAGGCGGCGATAACTCCTGAATAGCCTTGACTTTAGATGGATCTAGCTCGATCCCTTGACGGCTGATAATGAACCCCAATAACTTTCCTGCGGGAACCCCGAATGCACACTTGGCGGGGTTTAGTTTCAAGTTGTACCTCCTGAGTCTGTTGAAGAATTTTCTCAAGTCTGCTATGTGGTCCGTGGCCCTCTTGGATTTGATGATGACGTCGTCCACATATACCTCTATCTCCTTGTGTATCATATCATGGAAGATGGTTGTCATGGCTCTCATGTAGGTAGCCCCAGCATTCTTTAGACCAAATGGCATCATCTTGTAACAGTATACACCCTATGGTGTAATAAAGGCTGTTTTCTCCGCGTCCTCTTCATCCATCCAAATTTGGTGATAACCCGCGAAGCAATATACAAAAGATTGGAGTTCATGCTTGGTGCAATTTTCGATCAGGATGTGTATGTTCGTCAGTGGAAAGTCGTCCTTGGGACTTGCTCTATTTAAATCCCGGTAGTCAACACATACACTGACTTTCCCATCTTTCTTCGGAACTGGCACAACATTGGCTAACCAAGTTGGATACTCAACCACCTTGAGAACTTTGGCTTTGATCTGCTTGGTAACTTCCTCCTTGATTTTCAGTCTCATGTCTGGTTTGACTTTCTGAGTTTCTGCGTCACCGGTGGGCACATTGGATTGGTAGGTAACTTGTGAGCCACTATGGATGTGCTCAAACCTGTCATGTCATCGTATGACCATGGGAAGATGTCCTTATATTCTTTTAGGAAATGGATGTACTCTTCCTTCTCTGTTGGTGATAATTGAATGCTGATACGAGTCTCTTTAGCGGTCTCGGCATCCCCTAGGTTTACTGCTTCGGTTTCGTCCAGGTTGGACTTAGGCTTATTCTTATAGTTTTCCACCTCTCTGACAACTTCCTCAGGTATCTCGTCTTCTTTATCCTCATGTTGCGTTGCCTCATTACATGTCACAGTCACCGGTTCATCAGGAAAAGTAATAATGACGATGTAGAAAGAAAAATGTAAAAAATAGTAATGAATAATAAAGAGCAAATGCATTTGATTAAAATTTAAACAACATCCAGACAAACACGGCTCGATGAATCGAGCATTTATTTTGAAACAAAACAAGTCTTTAAACCAAAGTTACTGAAAATTTAAAATGCCTAGAATGGCTATAGAAATAAAATCTGCCAAGCTACCCAGGGACTCGGCGGGCCCAGGATGGTGTGACGGTCCAGTTTTTGAGAACAGCTCCTCTCTCCACAATCTAAATAGTAAGGCCTTCTTCCACTTCCTCCTCCTCCTCAATTATTGCACTGCATTGTATCATTTATTCTGACTTTTCCTTTGCTTTTAGGATCACTTGGAAGAGGAGGATGTGGAGGACCTTTAGGTATGGTGATGATGCCGGTATGAGTGAACCAACCAGAGGAAATGGGAATAATCAAAATAAAGAAAAAAACAAAAGGTAACAAGTTAGTGAGGATTTTGAAGTGTTGCAGTATTTAAACACATATTGTAGGAATGTAAATTCGCATCCTAATTTGGGAGCCTCGTTGTGCCCGAGGTAGGCCTAGCGACAAATAGATTTGGAGAACTTAGATGCCAACAAATGCCGCATTTCATAATATAAAAATAGACGAATCCCAAAAACGGCAGTAAGATAATAGAAAAAGATAAGTTACTACTGGAACTTGGCGTTATTACATTTTAGGAAAGCAAGTAAATCAGCCTATTTGGTCCCAGAAGGACTTTCCTCAGGCTGAATGCTCTTGTCGATCAAATCCCCTAGTTCGCGTAGGTTCATCAGTAAGAATGCCTTTGCCAAATGTCCACCTTCGTTTCCCTCAGTGTTCTGGCAGTCGGTGACTCTCTTCCTCGCTTTTCCTTCCAATTCCATCAGACTGTATTCCAGATATTCCAGCTTTTCGCTAGTTTTGACGGCCCTCTCTTTCTATTCATTGATTTGGCCGCTTGATGGAAGATCCCTCCACCAGTCTAGCAAGAGTGAGGGTATGCTAACCATACCGAATCTGGGGGCCTCGTGCCTCATTTCTGCAAAACAAAAGGGTTAGGCCCTTCTCCCCCACCAGACTCGACCATTTATACATTCATGATCAGCATATCGGCATTTAGTTCTCCAAATTAATGCACAGAACGTGGTGGTGTCCATTGGGATTATGGAAATCCCGGTGGACTTTGGATAAGGCTCATGTTAAAGGATCATTATGTGGACAACATAATTGATCCGACTAGGTTTGACCATGATGCATGCACAATATTGACCAGAGTAAGGTTACTATGGGGTTTTAGACTGGTACCCTCAAGTGGACAACTTGAGGGGGAAAGACACGGAACCGTCGACTGCACCGCTGATCGACTAGTTTCACCACAAATAAGCCTTTCCAAATTTAAGGTAATAAATAGGAAGAGTGCAACCACTCATCAAGCGTTGCTATAGTATTTGATACGCAAGGGTGGAATATGACGTGGAACATGATTTATGCAGCAATTAATAACATGTAGTCAAGTATTTGCACGTAGAAAAATAAAATGGGGTATTTAAATAATTGAAAGATAGTTACGGAAAAGAAAACAAGGAGACACGTCAGTTGCGGGGATAAAGAATCATAAATGCTTAAAAGAAAACGGACAGTTAAATTAAAATAAAGGGAAAAGGGTACGCGATAAAGCATGCTCGGACTAATTCATAAAAAAACAAGTTCGTTATGGTAAGAGCCTGAATATGTCCCCAGCAGAGTCACCATGCTGTCGCGCCCCCTTTTTTCCCTCCTCGCGGGGAGAAGTCCGGGTTTCGACATTCCATGGGGGAATTGACTCATTTCCTTTTGGGAGTTGGGTATTTTGAAGAGTTGCCACCTAACGGATTATGGTGCGTTAGGGCACCTAGTGCGATTAACCCTTAGACTAGTTTGCATTACCGAAGATTTAGGGTAAGGGCTCGAAATAACCTCGAGGGGAAGGTGTTAGGCATCCCTCTTGGTCCACAACTGTGGGTCCCGGCCGAACTTATATTTATGAATTAGTCCTTTAACAGATAAGTAGTTGAAACAAATAATTGCAAGTAAAGGCATGTTGGACATTGTATGACTCAAATAATAAGACACAGAATTTGAACAAGTTGTATACATATAGAAAAAGTAAAGTTTTAGGAAAAGGGAATTTGGGAAGGAGGGGTCCTAGGTTTATTAGCCTATAGGATCACCCCAGTACAATGCCCGGTAATCACTCCTAAAAAAGGTGCTACACATGGCATTAGCGCACCGGTCATCATATCCATATCTACCATTCCCACCCTTTAGCGGTTATTTAAGCGAGTGTTGTTTAGCGATCTCTATGCGTGCTGTCACCCGTCCCTTCTTAATGGCCCTGGAGGAAATTAGGACCTCTACCTATAGGCAGTTCTAGACAGATCCCTAAGGTTTAAAAGGAGAAAATACTAGGCGACAAGCAAGAACAAATAGGACTTTAGCAAATAAAGGCAGGAAAGGAGCAATTAAAGGCTCAGGTTTACCTCCACAGATAATGCATGTAAACAGCACGACTCAAACACAAACAAGGGCAGTATTATTAAACGGGATCCTAAGACATGATGTCTAAGTGAGTATCAGAGCACAAGAGACATGCAGATTTATTTTATGAGCTCAGAAGCAGGGGCCCTAATCAGTTTGCCTACTGATTTTAAGCCTGTTAACCATAAGCAATAAACACAAAGAACAATTTCCAGTTTTATAGAGGTTGCTTACCTAAGGCTTGCCTAGCGTAGGATAATGCACAACAGTTACCAGAATTATTAAAACAGTTTAGAAGTTATTTTACCTAAAGCATGCTATTCTAAGTTTTACAAGATACATAATTATTACCAGTTTTACTTAAACAGGATAATTAGACGTGAGACTGTTTTATGTCCTTTTTCATGAATCAGTAGTTTAACTAGGTGTGACTGAGCGAGTATGAGCGAGATCCTAAAACAGGGTATCTAATATGCACATATAAAATGCAGAATGATTTCAGGATATGCAGAATTCCTTAAGCATGATTTCTAAATGCACAGAGAGTTACAGCATTGTTAAGCATGATTTCCAGATGCGTAGGAGTAACAGTTTTATATTAATGCTGTTATTTAGCCTAAAGCAGGATTTTTAAGTGATAAAAATAATATCAAATGAGATGCTGAAACAGTAAACCTAACATTATATCTAATGCATGACATGCTTTGAATGTGTTGGTCCCGGACATGGATTCTAGTGCATATAGGAAATGTAAACCTAAGGCATGGTTTCTACCCATTGATATTGATAACATATATAACTACCCTCCCCTTTTTCACTAGCCAGCCCCATTATTCATTTACAACAAATTATTATTGACCAATATTGCATGAATTACATAAGTAGATAAGAAAAATAAGAAGTTACACTATAAGGAGTCTGAAAGTAGGCCTAGATTTTCAGAATTTCAAATGCCAAGATTGTTTCATAGCCTTTCTCATATCCGGGTATGTTAGAGTTCCCTAAGGACCTCAAGGGATCCCGGGCAGTGCTCACACCCAGATTTCACAACCATATCTGAGTAGGTGCAGTGTGGAAGTGCCAGCTCCAATGCATCAGAGTTCAGAGGGTTCTCATAGGGATCCCTAAGCAGTCACACATTGGAGGGGCAGAACTTAAGGACCTAAGAGTAGAGTGAGAGTGCTTGACATAGATTTGAAAAGGTTTTAGCAGGAAAGCAGTGTAAAAAGAGACTTAGTTGAAATAGTTTTGTAAAAACAACAGAGACAGTTTTGAAAAGAGAATAGAGTAATAAGCAACAGTCCAAACACAGCACCCAAAGCAGGTTCATACATAACTAAGGAATATAGAACCAAGGCAGGTTCAGCAGCCATACGCAGGGGTAGTGGATTTGGGGACACATAGGTCACATAGGTAAACACATAGTTACACGAGCACTTAAGTACAGAATCGGCAACATGCTAAAGGGTTAAGGCACTTCAGAATTAATACGGAATTAGGTTACTTAAGGATAGCCAGCTGCTTTGCACAGAAATATTAGTAAGGAAGAGTCACATTGGGGTATACTAGGAGGGGGATAACATTTCATAAACATATTGAGTCTAAGGGAGGGGACACATTCAGAAGCATGCTGATGAAGTGATGAAGTAAACATATTAGTTGCAAGTTGAACAACAAAACCATAAATGAAAACAGATTAGAAACAAGATGAATTGAAGTAATAAAAGAAACATGTTGTTTTTAGAAATTTGAATTGAAGTAAGGACATACCAGTAAAGAGGTAGTAGACACAAAGTGAAGAATAGGAGAGCACAATGATTAGCTTTGGCTTGCAGCCGGCTAACTTAGAACAGTAGTAAGTAACACAGAGAGAGAGCAGAAAGTTTTGAGTGTGAGAGAGAGAGCTTTTGAACCAATCTCTTCGTGTGTTGTGTTAGTGAAAGAGCAGGGTATTTATTGTTTTAAAACAGGCAGAAAATAAGGCAAGAATCAAAGTTCAGCAATAATTATGGAACCATTTACTAATTAGAATCAAATCAATGCAAGTACTCCCTTAATTAAGCGGTAGTTAACAAACGGTAATGGGCAGAAAATGCTTAAGGAAAGAAATCAAGTAAGGCATTAGGTATAAAATAGACAATTAGGGGTAAATGCACAAGGGTTTAATTAAGGAAACAGTTAGTGAAGAATCAGCAAATAACACGGTTAACCCAAATAAGGTAAGAAAACTAAAGAAGGTTGCAGAATATGGAAATAATCGAGAATCAATATATAGCAAATCAGTGAATCAAGGACTCGAAATAATACTGAATTAAGGAGAATAACATAGGTTCCCATGAATAAACAAATAAGCCAAGTTTAAACAGGGAGAATCGAAGGTCTAAAGGAAAGTTTTCAAATCAAGCCAAGAAGGAGGGAACTCAGAATCAATCAAAGAGAGAGTCATGAGTCAATGTTTTAGCATATAAGTAGAGTAAGACAAGGATAACCAGAGATCGACACATAACTCTAGCAAACATGAAGGTTAAACAGTATTG
>NW_017684377.1:0-928 GCF_001879085.1 Nicotiana attenuata
GTGACTAGATTCGAGCGGGTTGGAGGTGGAATTTTGGGGTAAAGCCATAGTTGAGGCTTGAGTTGAGTTCAAGGCATCGAGGTAAGTGTTTGGTTTAACCCTAGTTTGAGAGAATAGGAGTTGAGTCTTATTTGTAACTTGCTAACTGTCGAGTACGATGTATAGGCATGGTGACGAGTATCTATACATTGGTGTCTAGCATGACCGTGAGTCCTTATTTGCGAATAGTTTGGTTGTTGTTATCCCTTCCATGCTTAAATGATGACTTCTATATGTTGTAAAGACCTTGTGAAAGAAATTGTGATCTTGAAACTTCGAGGAGCATTGGCTCGGGTTGAAATACAAATTGTGAAGGTATATGAGATAAGTAACTCTTTGGAGCATTGACTCAAGTGATAATGTGAACTATGAGATGAAAGTGAAAGAAAGAAAAGAGTTAATGATTTATTCCCTTGCCGGGACGTTGTTGGTTATTGATATTATACCCTTGCCGGGACTCTCGTTATTGTTTATTTATTTCCTTGCCCTTGTTTGTGATTGTTGATTGGGTGAGGAAGAGTGTAAAGCACGAAGGGTGATGCCGTGCATTGTTTGCTTATTATGAGAAAGAGTGTTAAAGCACGAAGGGTGATGCCGTGCCGCACGATGTACCATTCCGTGCCGATTCTATTGATATATGTGAGGAATGAGAGTAAAAGCACGAAGGGTGATGCCGTGCACATGTTATTGCTTGGTGAGGACGAGAGTAAAAGCACGAAGGGTGATGCCGTGCACTGGTTGAATTCTGTTTTATTACATACTATTGAATTGTGTTGTATTCCTTTATTACTGGACGACTCTTATTTGGAATTTATTATACTCCCCACAGCATGTTTCCCCTCCCATATTGTTTATCTGTTTTGTATTTCGATTCCGCTGTATATATATA
>NW_017684377.1:4172-7617 GCF_001879085.1 Nicotiana attenuata
TATAAACTCTAATGGAGTTTGTAAGAAATTATAACCACCTGAAGTCGGTAAAATTTCTATGCCCGACATGATCAAATTCATGATGATGTGGGCAAAGAATTGAAAACCCGTCCCATTGAATTCGCTCCATGCTCATTCCCTTAAGAGAATGTGATAGCAATATGTGATAAGTCTGAAAGAAGACAAAATTATTACTATGAATGTATCAATGGATATGGGCGTGGCAATAGACGAAATTATAATCGTCATCATTTGTGGTAATGAGAATAATAAGGATTCTCAAAATAATCCTTCACTCTGTGAAAGAATATTTGTCATCGATTTGACATGGGATTTTATAAAGCACATATAGATGATTATGGTCCATTCATGATGTGAATGTGACAACATATCTGATTTATGAATACATATTCATTCTTCAAAGAATATGAACGTGCTAGTGGTAGTGAATATACCACACTCACCTCTAGAAGGAGGTTTGAGATGATATAAGAAAATAATGTCATTATTATGGCATGAATGGTCATTGGTCACGTACCTATTGTACGCCAAAATATTTTGGCATTGTGATTGTTAAAAGACAATGGTAATGCAAGAAACAGATCTTGTATATAATTTTGACCATAACCATAATGGTATAACTTTCTCTTTGAAAGAGATATTCATCATATGGATGTTGATGAATATGTGGTACTACAAAATTAATTGAGAACTCTGCAAGAGCCAATTATACTATTTTGGAGAAACACAATTAATTACCAATAAGGTATTGTGTTGTAGTAAGTCTCAAAGAAACTTATTCAGTTTCCAAAGTATACGCGAAAGCGGTTGATTATATTGAGACTATAAATAAAGGAAAGATTTAATATCTTCTATTACTACAACTTGTAGCGGGGTAATATGTATATGAAAAGCTACCCGCTTTATTCTCCAATTTGTACTACATAAACAAAAGAATACCACAATGAAGTGGATATTTATTGATATAAAAACCCATATCATAATAAACTTGAAGTTTATTCATAATTGCACACATCATGGTGTAAACCTGAAGTTTATCAATATTGATAATTTATCCAGTTGGCATAATTGGTTTAGCCATGTTAATTCAAGTATGATGTGAGAAAAAATAAAAGAGAATTCACATGGGTAAATATTAAAGAACTAGAAAGTTCTTTACGAATTCTCTTACATTGCTTGTTCTCATTAATTAATAGACCAATTAAAATTGGAATTGAATCCTATGAATGCTGGAAATATCAAAGGTGAATATGGGTCCATTCACCTGCCATGTATACCACATAAGATGCATCTATAAGATGGTTACATGTGCGATTATTTCGCGAGGTAACTTGCTCAATAATTTAATTTCGAGCATAATTTCCAGATTTTCTATTCAAGAAGTTCATCTTGATAAGTTGGTTTACATCACAGTTGGTTTAGCAAAATGATTTATTAAGTGCCTCTACTTAATATCTAAACAATTGCTTATGAGAACAAAGTTATCTATATCACTTAGATATACATTATATACGAAAGTATATTACATTCTCCCCTCACAAGTGGTTCAGGGTCAGGAACCAATTCCATCTTATTATTATTGATGTGCGGTGTATATTTTGATTAACACCATAGCGCACAAAGATGGGTTCTCAAAGTTGAGGAAACAAGTTAGGTTTTCTAACATGAGGGGGAGACAAGATACAACAGTTGAGAAAAAGTTACATGGAATGAATTATCATGTGTACATCTATATCCTCGAATAAGATAATATGAACTTGAAGTTCATAAAAGGATAATTCATGTGCAATTTATTGCAAAGCATGCCAGACGCATTTGCTGACCCAAAGAAAGTAACTATATTCTCATTGCAAATGCTCTTATTAAGTCCTAGAAGGACAACGTCTATGGTACGCTTAAAGCATATAGACAAATTGGTTTCAAATAAACTTCTTAATATAGAAGATGAGCAAATGGTCAAAATGATCATAATAAGGAGGCAAGTGATCTAGAAGATCACATGACATAACACTTCATAAAATCTCAGGAGAGATTCAGGTACCTGAAAATATGAATGAAGAGATCTCTATGTCATGTCTTTATGAAAAATAAGGAGGTTGGAACCAATATAAAATGTTCGTCGACAGCATCTATGATAGCGCTAATTATTACTATGAATGTATCAATGGATATGGACGTGGCAATAGACGAAATTATAATCGTCATCATTTGTGGTAATGAGAATAATAAGGATTCTCAAAATAATCCTTCACTCTGTGAAAGTAATATTTGTCATCGATTTGACATGGGATTTTATAAAGCACATATAGATGATTATGGTCCATTCATGATGTGAATGTGACAACATATCTGATTTATGAATACATATTCATTCTTCAAAGAATATGAACGTGCTAGTGGTAGTGAATATACCACACTCACCTCTAGAAGGAGGTTTGAGATGATATAAGAAAAATATAGTCATTATTATGGCATGAATGGTCATTGGTCACGTACCTATTGTACGCCAAAATATTTTGGCATTGTGATTGTTAAAAGACAATGGTAATGCAAGAAACAGATCTTGTATATAATTTTGACCATAACCATAATGGTATAACTTTCTCTTTGAAAGAGATATTCATCATATGGATGTTGATGAATATGTGGTACTACAAAATTAATTGAGAACTCTGCAAGAGCCAATTATACTATTTTGGAGAAACACAATTAATTACCAATAAGGTATTGTGTTGTAGTAAGTCTCAAAGAAACTTATTCAGTTTCCAAAGTATACGCGAAAAACGGTTGATTATATTGAGACTATAAATAAAGGAAAGATTTAATATCTTCTATTACTACAACTTGTAGCGGGGTAATATGTATATGAAAAGCTACCCGCTTTATTCTCCAATTTGTACTACATAAACAAAAGAATACCACAATGAAGTGGATATTTATTGATATAAAAACCCATATCATAATAAACTTGAAGTTTATTCATAATTGCACACATCATGGTGTAAACCTGAAGTTTATCAATATTGATAATTTATCCAGTTGGCATAATTGGTTTAGCCATGTTAATTCAAGTATGATGTGAGAAAAAATAAAAGAGAATTCACATGGGTAAATATTAAAGAACTAGAAAGTTCTTTACGAATTCTCTTACATTGCTTGTTCTCATTAATTAATAGACCAATTAAAATTGGGATTGAATCCCATGAATGCTGGAAATATCAAAGGTGAATATGGGTCCATTCACCTGCCATGTATACCACATAAGATGCATCTATAAGATGGTTACATGTGCGATTATTAATAACCCGCAACATGGTATTTTGCGAGGTAACTTGCTCAATAATTTAATTTCGAGCATAATTTCCAGATTTTCTATTCAAGAAGTTCATCTTGATAAGTTGGTTTACATCACAGTTGGTTTAGC
>NW_017684378.1:0-7617 GCF_001879085.1 Nicotiana attenuata
GCCTTAAGTTCTCTGATTTCTTCACTTGACTTTGATAACTGCTCTGAAAAGGAACACTCAAGGCGCTCCTTATCCTTCTCGGCTTTACTAGAAGAAGCCTTGGCTTTCGCTAATTCAGAAGTCAGAGTCCGCTTTTGCTGCTCCAGGTTACGGTTGCTTTCTTGCAATTCTTTTATCGTTTCTTGAGCATTTTTAAACTGTTCCTTCCAATTAGTTGCTTCCAGCTGGGCTTCCTTAGCTACCCTCTCAGCCTCGAGAATAGTCTTATCAGACTCACGAGCCTTCTTTTCTAAAAGGGAAATTCTTCCCATCAATTCCGTGCCAATAAGGTTGGCCTACAAAGACAACTCATGAAAATAAGAATCTAGAGATAAAAAAAACTTATTAGAAAGTAAAGGAAGAATACCTTCAACGTAGAATGAACTATGTCATTCATCAAAGTTAAGCAACTGTGACTGTCCATCTTCTTCTTCTCAATGTCTCCAATTAAAGGCTTAAGCCAGACATCTGCTCCACCAGACTTCCTTAAAAGGCTGTTATTAGCAGGAACCTCAAGTGTTACACTCCTCATAGCCAAACTTCTGCTACTGGAACCCTCCTCTGCATGCTGAACAGAGGAAGGGGGAGCTATAGAAGGAGGAACGGTAGAAGAGGTGAAAATAACAGGAGTCGAAGGAGTCGAAGCAGGTAAGGGAGCAGAAATTGGCAAAGAAGCAGGAACAGATAAAATGGGCAAAGATGTACTTGAAACCAAAGGAGGAATAGAAGGAATAGGAATGGAAGAGGAAAGAGGAACTTCATCTAAAACCGGACCTAGTTCACCACTTTCGAAACCGTCAACGAAGAGACGTTGAGTGGATTCAATGGTGTCCCTTGGAATGGTTTCATCATCGGAAACAATATTAACAGGAGAGGAGGCACGGGCAGGAGAAATTTCAGCTTCATCTTCGGAAATGATGCGTCTCCTGGCTCTAGGTCTAACTATCAAAGAGGTGTCTTCATCCTCATCATCCTCAGAATCCTCTTCAACAACTTTCCTCTTTGACAGCGTAGCTTGTGCTCTCTCCAAAGAAAGAGGAGTACCAAAAGAGGCTCGAAGGGCAATAGCTACTTCAACTGACATTCCTCGAATAGCAAATCCTGACAAAAAGAAGGATAAAAAGTTAAAAGAGGGGAAAGAATTTAACATACGGGAAACAATGAGGGACGCATACCGTGAGTTTTTACTTTCCAACCATGTTTGTTAGAAATAGATTTCCAGGTTCGTGCCTCCATAGGCACGGCCTTCAAAATAGCATCTACCCAACCACGGAAATTAGGAACGGGTTCCACATCTCCCATGGTTGCTACAAAAAAGCAAAAAAGAATGAAATTAGAAAAGGAGTTGAAATAAAAAAAGAAACAGATACGGTAAGGAAGAAATACTTACGTGCAAGGTTCCATTTCCAGGAAAAGGAATATTTGATTCACCCACCAAACCAACCGTGGGTATCGCAACATGACGGGTGTACTGGCCTCGATCTTTATCATCTTCAGGGCTTACCAAAACCCTTTTACTTCTTGCAGTTAGGGTAAAAACACCATTGCGGAACAACTTGGGGTGGTAAAGATGAATTAGATGAGAGAAGGTAAAATCAACATCAGCCTTTACCGATACATACCTTAAACAAGCTACTGCTCTCCATACGAGAGAGACAACTTAAGCCAAACAAATTTTGGAAAAACGACAAAAATCGAGTATGACTGAGTCGATAGTAGGAATAAATCCCAAAGTAAAGGGATAAGTGTAAACAGAAGAAAAACCAATCCTATAGGAAGATATTCTCTGGTTTGGGTTAGGAATAACTATATGAAGGTCATCTTTCCAACGACAATCTTTTCGAACAGTGGAAATTAAGGGTTCAGTAATTAAAGAAGGATAGGTGTCAGCTCTCTCTAACTTAATTACCGGTCACGAAGGGATTCTTTATCATGCTCGAAAGATAAGTCGGTTGGCACTATTTCTTCGACCAAAGGTTCCTGAATAGACTCAGAAGATTCTTTGCCTTTAGAAGAAGATCTATTAGTGAAAGAACCTCTAGAAATAGTGCCAGAGCTAGAAGAAGGAGTGATGGAACCAGAGGTACCACCACGAATGGATCCTAGGCCACGAAGCCTACCTCCTCTACCTCTTCTGTGTCTCACAGGGGCATTGGGGAAACTGTCAAGAATTGGGACTCTCCTAGGGTTGGGATTTGAAGATGACATGGTAGAAAGATGTGAACAGAGAAAGATGTGAACAGAGAAAGATGTGAACAGAGGAAGAAGTGAATAGGAGTAAATAGTGAAATATATGGTGAAAATTTGTGGAAGAAGGGTTAAGTTTATATATAAAAGCGACCGTCAAAGACTAAGAAGTGTAATGATGGAAAGCCTATAATAAAGGCAACTATCACTTCGTGAATAGTGGAGTTGAAGAAGCCTTGAAAAAAGGCTGCAGAATTGCAGAGCTAATGAGAAGGTGACACGTATGCAATGCATTAAATAGAAAAGACAACTGAAGCGTTAGTACTGCCATAGCATTGATTATGGCAAAAATTCCCTTTTTAATGAAGATCCACTTCCCAAATATTTAATTGATAAATAAATGGAAAGTGGGGGGACTATCTGTATTGGGAAAAAACTGAATTTAAATATAGAAGATGACGTGTCATGACACGTGGACCGGTCAAATAGTCAAAGTGTGGTAATCAGTTAGAAGGCACGAGCAACAACAGATGCGGGAGAGAAGATACTTAAAGGCACGAGCTATTATTCAAATGAAACGAGACTCATACCTGTTCGAGTCATTTAAAGCTCGAAGATCAAAAGGAATTGAAGACATGAATCCGATAGCGTAAAAGAGTCCAAATTCAAAATTAAATGCCAAATACGTTAGAGAATTTGTATTTAATAGGAATGATTGAGTAACGTTTCATTTAATGTCATTTATTGCTCGTAATTGCCTCATTAAGACAAAGGCATTACACTTTCTCTTAGAATTAACTATAAAAGGAGAAAGTCACAGCATCTGTAGGACAAAAAATGTCATTGAGATTATACTGAAATATACACTTATTCATTGCTTTATTGTTGTTCTCAAAGTCTCTCATTTCTTGATTATCAGTAACCCGATTTCTTTCTTAAATTCTAGCTTTAACCAAATGTTCAGTTTTTTGGTTAAACAATCCTGTGATTTCCTTACCCTACGAAGCACAATATAACCTTCGACAACATCCTCGGTCTCAATTCCCACAAGCCATAACCGATTCACCCGCACGCCACAAACTGGAACCAGCATAGCACCTAACCGTGCAATCAACTACTAACAACAGGCTCCCCCACTTGGCTCGAAGCCATAGATCAAAATACCCTCAATAACTCAAAACACTTTTACCTATTGATGCCACAATAACATAGTGAGATTAAACTCAAATCATTTATAAGTTGTGAAAACACGGATCATCCCGTACTGTAACTCTTCTGCAATTCTCGCATTCATTCCCGCAACAGTTAAGCCCACTCTCTTAAGCGACCCGGAATTCCAAATTTCAACACATACTTTTCACTTGCACATGAGATCTCCTAATATACACATAAGGATCGCACCACTTCAGGACACTACGCAGGAGACAACCCACCTGTTTCGCTTCAATATAACGTTTCTGTATACCTTCCACCGCCACACACATTACACAGCCACTTAGTCTTCCTGAGTCTGAACTCGTACCGCAACATAAAATTTACTTCACTCTCGACTGGAAACATGAAAAGATTCTTCACGCGCCCATAACTCGGAGCTACACATCCAATCACAATGGAAATCATAAACTCAATAGTTCATCTATCATCCAGCAGACCCTCCTCATCACTCCCGAGTCACATAGATACGTCTCGCAGTACTAACACACTCTTTACATAGCTACCCAGCCGTCACTTCCACTAATAAGGACAATACCGAACATATAAGTTCAAAACACTTATTCACATAATCAGCACATCGGTGCTCAAGCCATAGGCAAAGATCTGGCCTCAAGTCCTCCAGACTACCCCAACATCAAACTCACAGAGATCATATCTCGCCCCTTGATCGGGGAATCACAAGCCATCAAGGCACATCTGATACTGAGCGCTCATGCGCGCTTAAAAACGCGTGGAAGGAATTTTAAGAGTTACTTTTCAAGCTGAATCAAGAACGCACGATAAGAATTCAAGAATATGAAGTTTTCCTAAAGGTTCTGCAGCCTCTCGAGGATAAATACAGACGTCTCCGTACCGATCCACGAGACTCTACTAAACAACCTTATGACTCGTGAGACCTAGTAACCTAGGCTATGATACCAACTTGTCACGACCCAATTCCCAAACCCGGTCGTGATGGCGCCTCTCGTGAAGACAAGGCCAACCAGACCAATACAGGACACCTCTTTTAAGCAGTAAATCACCATTAAGAAATTATAAAGCATGATTTAATAACAATAATTTGCGAAAACTTAGATAATAATAGTAGAACCATCCCGACACAGCCCAAACCGGGGTGTCACAAGTCACGAGCATCTATTAAAGTATGAATACAACTACGAAGTCTGAAGTATAGAAAATAGGACTGATAAACAAAAGGAAGAAATGCGGTGCTGCGAACGCTGGCAGTCACCTCGCTAAACTCCGATAACTAAGCCTCCGATCAGCTCAATCCCGCTACCGGGGAAAATAAATACCTACATCTGCACGCGAGGTGCAGGGAGTAAAGTGAGTACTCCAACCTAGTAAGTAATAAGAGTAAATAAAGATTGAGCAGTAGGAAACAATGAATCCACATTCACGTTAGGCTCAATAACACAACAGGCCTTCAAATCATAATACGAGTCAACCTTCCTTTTTAAAATCCAACTTTTAGTAAAAATCAGTTTGAAATACCTCCCAACAGTTTCAGCAGAGGTTCAATACCATTTAAAAGAATAATAGCTATTAAAGCCATAATCGGCCCCTCGTGCAAAGCATAGTTCGTAAAACAGCCCCTCGGGCAAAACAGTAATCATAAACACTTCATAACTTGAAAATCTCGGTGGAAATAACCAAATGCCAAATCAGTGATTAATTTCTGAACATCTCATAAACTCCAGTTTAAATAAAGGTTGTTTTAAAACATTTGTTCAACTTTCCGACAGAGGCTCAATATAAAGATGAGTGAAAACAGTCGATAAATCAACATATTCGATAGAAACTCACTTTAAAGGGGAGTGAAATCAATAAGTTCATAAACAAGCCTCTCAGGCAAACATCACTCATATGCATGTATATAATTATCGCCCCTCGGGCTAGCCTCTCTGCCACTCGTGGCTCAACTCTTACCAATCAGAACTCGTACTCAGCATTTACACTCAATAGGTACCATATAGTAACCGCTGCGGCGTGCAGCCCGATCCATATATCGTTGCGGCGTGCAGCCCGATCCATATAAGTATCGCTGCGACGTGCAGCCCGATCCATATATTTCGTCTACGGTGCTCACTAGGGGTGTGCAGACTCCGGGAGGGGCCCCTTACGGCCTAAGCGCAATATTGCTGCGGCGTGCAGCCCGATCCATATACATAAATACATACATATATATACACACACACACACACACACATTGTTGCGGCGTGCAGCCCGATCTATAGATATATAATCCTCACAACTAGGCCCTCGGCCTCTCTCAGTCATTAACCTCACCATCAGACTCTCAGTCTATCTCAATCATAAATCTCACAGTCAGACCCTCGGTCTATCTCAGTCATCATCTCACAATCACTCGGACCATCAGTAAAATAGGGAGCTCAGCCCAAAACAGTTTCCACATGTTTAAGAATATAGCGATAAAGCCAGATTTGAGTAATAAACAGGTAAAACATGACTGAGTATATGCTTCCAAACAAGTAGAATGAGAAAAGATAGTACAAATGCCCCTCAGGGTCTTAACAAGTCGGCACAAGGCCCCAAACATGGTATACAACCCAAGATATAATAGTATCAAACAATTAACTATCAAGTGCGCATTAAAATAATCGTTCGGGATGGACTAGGTCACAATCCCCAGCGGTGCTCTACCCCACGCTCGTCATCTAGCGTGTAAGTCACCTCAAAGTAACACAACGATGCGTAATCCGGGGTTTCAAACCCTCAGGACAGTATTTACAATCGTTACTTACCTCAAGCCGGCCAAAATCCTAGCTCGCTATGCCCTTGCCTCGCAAATCGACCTCCTCGCGTCGAATCTGATCAAAACCACAACGAATATGTTACAATAGGCTAAGGGAACATTCCCCAATCGAAAAGACTCAAAAAATATCGAAATTCACGAAATTTGCAAAAACCCGAGCCCCGGGCCCACTTCTCGAAAATCAAAAAATTTAACATCATCGGACTCCTTATCTCGCCACGAGTCTATACACACCAAAAACTCTCAATTCGGACCACAAATGGCCCCTCAAATTCTAATTTAAAATCTTAAAATCCCAAGCCCTAGTTTCTTTCGATTTAGCCAAATTCTCAAGAATTTCAAGGATAATTCCACAATATAATCGTGTTTTTAACTCATAAAACTTACCTCCAGTCAATCTCCTTCGAATCCCCCTTCAAATGCTCCCAAGTAGCTCCTACAATGCTCAAAAATGGTGAAAATTAACTTAGCCTCGCGGAACAAAAATGATTTAAAAGAACCCTTCTGCCCAGACCTTTTCTGCTTCTGCGGTTAAATAACCGCTTCCGCGACACCGCTTCTGCGGCAAAAGTTCTACTTCTGCGGATATCACTAAGGCCCCCAGGAACTGCTTCTACGACTCAAATTCCGCACTAGCGGTACCGCTTCTGCGGTCAACCTCCCGCTTCTGCGGAAGTCCACTTAAAGTCCAAATCTCGCTTCTGCGGCCTCCCTTTCGCAAATGCGACCTCGCTTTTGCGGTCCAAATCCCGTAGAAGCGGAAATACGAGAAGCAGCACACTTTTTCCCTTTATACAAGTTCAAAACTTCCCGTTAACCATCCGAAATCACCCCGAGGCCCCCCGCGACCTCATCCAAAAGCACCAACACCTCCCATAACATCATCCGAACTTGTTCCAATCATTAAAACACCTCAAATAACACCAAACCCCTCAAATTACATCGAGTTCAAGTCTAAGTTCTTCAAAAACTTCCAAAACCCAACCAAAACACCTCTGAATGACCTGAAATTTTACACACACATCCCAAATCACTTAACGAAGCTACAGCAACTCTCGGAACTCCATTCCGACCCTCGGATCAAAATCTCACCTATCAACCGGAATTCGCCAAAATACTAACTTCGCCAATTCAAGCCTAATTCTACACCGGACCTCCAAAACCAATTCCGATCACGCTCCTAAGTCACAAATCACCTAACGAAGCTAACCAAATCATAAAAACTCCGATCCGAGCTCATATACAAATAAGTTAACCCTTGGTCAAACCTTTCAAATTCGAAGCTTTCAACTGAGACTGTTCCTTCAAATTTCATCCCGATTCTCCTGAAAACCAAAACCAACGATCTACATCAGTCATAATACATTACCCGGGGCAAGTCATGCCCGGGAACTGGCGAT
>NW_017684379.1:0-7614 GCF_001879085.1 Nicotiana attenuata
ATAAAAGAATGTTTAGAAGTTAATACAGAATACCCCATAATCATCCCAGAACCCGGTGTCACAAGTGCATAAGCAGTTTCTAGGGAATAATGTAATACAACAACTGTCCGGAATACAAATTGGACAGAAAAGAAAATACAGTACAATACTCTGAAGGAGACTCTGCTGGCTGCGGGTCGTCTCAAGAGGTGCAGCTCACTTAAGTCTCCGTATCAACCATGCCGCTGCGCCCAACTAGGCCAGTAGACATACATGTGCATGTGCAACAAAAATGCACAACAAATGTAGTATGAGTACAAAAATAACGTGTACCCAGTAAGTATCCCGTCTAACCTCGAAGAAGTAAATACGAGAGGTCGACTTCGACACTTACTAGTGGTCCAATAATAGTATATTAATAGTGCAAATAATCATGGATTTATAAAAAACGACAGTAAACTCAAGTAAGTCAGGAAACAAGTAAACATTCCTTTTTATATTTAGAAGTCTCCAAATTCATAATCCATTATTTATCAATTTATCTCAGACCAGGGAGGCAATATCAATTTGTAAATCTCAAGCAAGCATTACAAGCATGCGCAAATCATGCCGAGGTCGTACGGCCCGATCTAATAAATATTTAAACTGTGCACTGTCAGAGGGTCGAATGGCGCGAACCATAGATGTATCTATTACCCTGCTCGCGAATCATACATGCGACGCGGTCAAATATAAATAAACAATCACCCTGCTCGAGAATCATACATGCGACGCAGGTACACATAGAAACACCATTCAAACAGTCAGTCAAGACTTCATCAAGAAAATAATTATTCAAGGAGGTGTAAATTTCTCTTTTACAAGTTAAGAAGATCATGTTTAATTCTTTTAGAAAGTCATTTGCCACTTCGGTATGATTTAAGCAATTTAAACTATCAATAAGGTTACTATTATCACAAGTAAAACATGATTTTGGGTCCTAGACTACCCGGACATAAGCATGATAGTAGCTACGCACGGACTCTCGTCACCTTGTATATACGTAGCCCCCACAAATAGGAGCACATAACCAATTAACTCACCTATGGGGACAATTCCCTCTTACAAGGTTAGAAAGGAGACTCACCTCGCTCCGAAGTTCCATAACCATTATTCCATGCCCTTTCGAAAACTCAAATTGATGCACATTGCTCCCAAAACTAGCCAATAATTATGTATACTCATTAATATATGATCAATTACTCATTATAATCCAATTTATAACAATTGCTAACCTCGATCGAAAAGTTGACAAAATTAACCTCGGGCCCACGTGCCCGGATTCCGAAATTTTTCGAAGATAAAGTCTACCCATAACCTCACGAACTCAAAATATAATTTACTCCCAATTTCGTGCCCAAATCGTGGTCAAATTCCAAGTATACCAAATTTCTAGGTTTTTCTTCAAAACCCCAATTTTCACTAATTTCCCATGATTTTCTATGTTAAAATCTAGATATAATCCAAGTAATTAACTTGCAATAGGTGGAAATCACTTACCTTGACATGGATGATGAAAATGGGGCTCCAAAATCGCTCCTAGGTCGGCTCCCAAGGAGGAAATGAGATGACATGAGCCAAACCCATTTCTTTACACTTATACACTGCCCAGACGACTCCTCTTCGCGTTCGCGAGACATCCGTCGCGTTCGCGAAGAAGAAAATTCCCAAAAACCTTTTTTCCAAACTCTTCTCAGACAGCCTCTAGTATAATGGCTATAACTATCTGTACAAAACTCCAAATGACAAATTGTTTAATATTTTTAAAACTACACACCAATATCTACAACTTTTGTGTTTTGGAAATTTCCCAGTTCCTTATAGATTTTGAGATATAAGTTGCCAAAGTCAGCCTTATGCAACACAAGTCTCTTCTTCATCTTCTCGGACAGCCTGTAGTGTACCAGCCATAACTTTTAGTACACAAATCCAAATGCTTAATTGTTAACTTTTCTGAAAACTAGACACAAAGGGCTACAACTTTTGTTTTTAGATCATCTCCAAATTCCTTGTAGATTGTGAGATATGAGCCTCTGAAGTAAGACCTGTGCAACAGAGATTTCCATCTTCGCGAATGCGGGGATCCCCTCGCGAACGCGAAGAACAGAGTCCCTGAAGTGATCCTCGCGAACGCGAAGAACAACACTAGACACCAGCAACAGCTATTGCAAAACAACCCGAAATGTTCCGAAACCACCCCGAAACACCCCCGAGGCCCCCGGGGCCCCGTCCAATCACACAAACCAGTTCCATAACATAACACGGACCTGTTCGAGGCCTCAAATCACATCAAACAATATCGGAATTATGAATCACACCCCAATTCAAGTTTAATGAACTTTAGAACTTCAAACTTCTACATTCGATGTCGAAACCTATCAAATCACGTCCGATTGATCTTAAAATTTGCACACAAGTCACATTCGATATTACGGACTTACTCCAACTTCCGAAATTGGATTCCGACCCTGATATCTAAAAGTCCACTTCCGGTCAAACTCCTCAAAAACCTTCAAATTTCTATCTTTAGCCAAATGACTCCAAAATGGACCACGGACCTCCGAATTCACTTCCGATCGCGCTCCCAACACCAGAATCACCATACGAAGATATTCCCAGACACGGAATCCCAGACGGACATTGATAACACTGAAATACACTTCAACCCAAACTTATGAAATTCTTCCAAAAATGCTAACTTCCACAATAGGTGCTGAAACGTTCCCGGGTCTTCCAAAACCCGATCCGGACATATGTCAAGTCCGAAATCGTCATACGAACCTGCTGGAACCTTCGAATCCCGATTCCGAGGTTGTTTACTCAAAAATCCAATCTTAGTCAATTCTTTCAACTTAAAGCTCCGAAATGAGAATTCTCTTTCCAAATCAACTCCAAACTTCCCGAAATTCAATTTCGACCGTGCATACAAGTCATAATACCTGAAGTGAAGCTGCTCATGGCCTCAAAATGCTGAACGACATGCTAGAGCTCAAAATGACCGGTCGGGTCATTACATTCTCTCCCACTTAAACATACGTTCGTCCTCGAACGTGCTAAGAACTGCACTGGAGTTGTCCGAATTCACTATTTAACACTTCGTGCACCTACCTGTGCTATTACAACCCAGTTGAGCGTATTAGCTTGATCAATTCTGAGGGCATTCCTTTTTATTCAAGAAAATAAGCTTAGAGCCCAATTCCAACATCCGGAATTCTCTGCCAGGCCTGCTTCCAATATATGAACACCGTATCAATCACTACACGAGGTACCAAAACATGACTGCATGCCTTTGCCGAATTCTCACCATGCACCACATCATTCGCAGGACCATAATAACATTCTCTGATCATAATAACTGACATTCCCCGGATCTGATGCTCACAATGCACCTCATGATAAATATAAGTTTTATTCCAACTCTCGCAATACTGCCATGATGGAAGAGATGTGTAGAAATTCATAACCAACTGCCGAGTCAACAAATCATTGAGTCTATACTTCTGACAAGAACATTACCTCATTCTGAACCAAATAATGATCTTTGCTCTTTAATATACTTCATATAATCCGACTCCACTGATCCTAGATCCAATAATCTCGTCTCACCCAGTACGAACTGCTCAGGCAATAAGCCACCCCGGTCATGATCAAAAGTCCCATATGATTCCATAGCATGCCAATAGATAAGAAGCTCGAACGTGATACATAAGGAAAACGAACTCTGGAAGGGACTACTCAACTCACGCAACTAATATGAACTTTCCTCAGAAAATGGGAAACAAAACACATAAAAATAGATATAAGGAACTGTACTCAACATCACACTGTCGCGGCGTGCAACCCAATCCAGACAACATACCCGTGGCAGCGTGCCACCCGATCCACACATAAAATTTAGATAAGAAGATACACACCAAGCAAAATCGCTCATTACTACAAAATACCGAATATCGGCCACAAGCACACTAAGTGCATAATACCATCCTTGGGGAGACAGGTAGCGCCATAAGCTACAAAACTCAAGCACAAATGAAGTGCGATATATGGTCTGAATATCAAGAGCCATCCTGCTCACATAACACCATCGCTATGCGGAACTTCAACACACAAGAAATTTATCAAGCCATTTCGCAACTTACACGACACAATATAGCATTACATAGAATAACCGACGACGAAATAACATCCAACGTCCGAATACTCCTCCATAAGGAGCGCTATGCTAAAATGAACACATCCGTCCTGATATAGAACCCATATTCATATTAAAATCCATTCACAGACCTCAAGCCAATTCTGATCGTACCGAACTAGGCCAATAATCTTTCCTGGGTCCATAATAACCCCTTTTTCCCATAACACACAAGAACAGCCGTCCAATCCGGAACAACCTTCCACATTCCACAACCAAATGAACTAAGCGCCCTTCAGGAATAAATTCTCAATTAGAGATAGTACCACAATCTCCATACTTGGTTTAAATCCTCAATCAATTAAGTGACTACACGTCACACTTATACAATCTTTCCACGGGATATGCTCTCATGGCCTTCTGAACCAGGTAACAAGTCTGCACATCCATACCGTAGGCCACACAAATGCTGCAAAGCGAATCAAGGATCCGCAAGTCAATACACAAAACCTCTTACTCATGACACTGATCTCAGGTGATGCTGAAGATAATACCAGCTTACTCTAAACATCTAAATTCTTTTCCTACTCATCCGAGCCCGTGACCTCCTTGTCAACACCGAACTGCAACCTTGATTCTCAACTTCCAAATCCCACGCTACTCACAACACTTAATCATGACGATGCGCAAGAGTACAAGAATTTCATAATAACTCCTGAACTACTAATAGGGTAAACACTTCATCATATCGAAGCCTTTTACTTAACTTATTTCAAGTGAACCATTACACCCCGTGACTACATTCTCATAACCGTAGAAAATACCAACCTCAAGTAGTGGTCTAAACCACCATAACTCTTCCGGGATCCATCTGCACATAATAGGCCATAATACTCGAAAGCCTCCAAATAAAATCAATTAAGGCGACCGTCAAACCTCGCATGCATTACTGTAATCATGTGTATAACTTAACACGCTGAAGGAACTAATCGTTGCCACCATTATACCAATTCAACCATTGCTGACTGATTTTACTTCTTCCACTTTACTCTGGGCTTGACTTAGGAATAATAGTAGCCCTATTCAAAACATCACGAACCCAAATCCGCACTCATCCTAAGTGACCTTATTTCACGAGATCACGTTGTCTCTATTCCCACGAACCATCTCATACCCTCCTTATGCGCATATTCGCATCCTCAACTGGTACATCCATTCTGATAATTCCTCTATGAATCCGAAGTCATTTTCTCCCATTTCTCTCAATTTATATGGCAGGCCGAAGATGACACAGAACACTCCAAGCTCCTTATCATAATCTGCTGCAAAAGCTTGATACTCAACCATACTATGGACTCGAAACCCTTAGGCACCACACCTTAACCTTTGAACCCACTAGGACCGTTATTGAGAGTCACCCACTCTGACTTGGTCCCGAATATAATCAACTGCAAGGCTCCGCTAGCACATGACCACCCTCTCAAAGAAGCACCCGACAAAATCACCTTCCTTGCAACTCACTTCTACGCGAAGCATAATTCCCGAGTCTTCCCAAAGCTTGAACATGAATCGATGCTGCCAATTATAGAACACATTCTTCAATTCCTTTGCTCAAATTACCACTGATGTTCTCTTTCCTTAGTCGCAGTAACCCATCAATATGCCGATAACTAGAAATCTCACAAGTAGGCGACCATGCAATCCAACCGTAGGCGGTGGGACTCTCCCACTTAGCTTGAAGCCACTATTACACAACCTTGGAACCCACCAAGATTCTTTATCTCTTATTGACATGACCTTGCGCAATTAAACCGCCAGATTCCTCAAAATCCTTCTTTTAGCATTTCATGAACACTCTGAATCTCCAGCAACATTCACATATTAGACCTCTTACTGGATAGCCAGTAAAATCCTCTGCAGGAGCTTCACCAACCACGCGACCGCTGACCTGCCCAAAGGAGATAACCCACCTGAGCCCGTTCTCATTCACCAGCTGCACAAATCCATTCACTCCTCGTGGACATCAACTAAATGTGACAATATCTTCCAATTCAAAGTTATGTTGTATCCTTCTTCATATCAAGCCTATCCTTTCCTTTATATCAAATCTCCCGCCGTTATGCTAGCCAATATTTCAAATTAAGCTCGTAGACCTAGTCACTGTCCACCATGAATCCTAAATCACTCCAAACTTTTCTCAAGGAGTGTAGTCATCCTACCACAAAACCCATATGCTACTCTGCCCCAGAGGCAAACTGGAGAAAACCATAACACCAACGAACTTAACGTATTCAACAAGGACAATGACACCACACCACAGATGAAAATTCCACGACGCTCGAAAATACCAAGTCTTTTTACTCCATCAAACCAAACTTGAACATTCATAGCCCGATTGCCTCTCCTCCGCCGGAAATAAAATTCTGAATCTCTGAATCTTGCATTGAGTAAACATCCTTCCAAGTCATTCACTACTTCAACGCATAGACAAGAATCCTACCATTACACCAATACTGTGCGATAGCAACGCAAAAATCGTCATAACAATTTATGCCAAATCTCAAAACCTTAGGTAATACTGATACTGAGCAGAAACGACAGAACGGCCTTCCGCAAAGCGATGACAATAGCCCAATCAAGTACGCAGGGAGGAGCAACCCGCACCATATCTGTAGTACCATTAAAATTTCTCAATTCTCGATCGATATAGCAAGCGCTTCACGATGCATAAGATTGAGTAGGAAATAAACAAAGGCATAAGCCTCAAAGCCATCAAACCGCACGATGAGGAATCAAGAAGGGAAGTGCTCCTAATAGCCTTGTAGCCTCTCGAAGATAAGTACATACGTCTCCGTACTGATCCGAAAGAATCTACTAGACTTGTTCATGAATCGTGAGACCTAAGTGAACCTAGTGCTCTAATACCATGTTATCATGATCCAAAATCCACTAAGGGTTGTGATGGCGCCGGACACCGCTGTCAGGCAAGCCAACCATAAATACTTAATTAAATTCTCGTTTAAATAATTGTGAAAACTATGATTTTCCTTCAATTTGGCTAGTAAAAGATAATCTTTAAAAAATAAATAAAAGAATGTTTAGAAGTTAATACAGAATACCCCATAATCATCCCAGAACCTGGTGTCACAAGTGCACGAGCAGTTTCTAGGGAATAATGTAATACAACAACTGTCCGGAATACAAATTGGACAGAAAAGAAAATACAGTACAATACTCTGAAGGAGACTCTGCTGGTTGCGGGTCGTCTCGAGAGGTGCAGCTCACTTAAGTCTCCGTATCAATCATGCCGCTGCGCCCAACTAGGCCACTAGACATACATGTGCCTGTGCAACAAAAATGCACAGCAAGTGTAGTATGAGTACAAAAATAACGTGTACCCAGTAAGTATCCCGTCTAACCTCGAAGAAGTAAAGACGAGAGGTCGACTTCGACACTTACTAGTG
>NW_017684380.1:0-7614 GCF_001879085.1 Nicotiana attenuata
ATATTTAATGTGTCCACACTAAATTGCATATTTATATGCTCTGACTATTTTTACTTTCTAGCAGTGATCCAATCAAGCCCAACAAGAAGAGCAAAATATGATGAAGATTTTGATCACAAAGTCATGGATTATTTCTCAATTTTTTCTTTCTTTTACCTTTTTTTATATATCATTGATTTGATATGCTCGGCATAAAAATATGTTTCTATTAATTTTATTATGGCAGAACTGCTTGTGCTTGAATTACTGCATTGAGTTTCGATAGTGAGGCGTATAGTTGACTGGCTTCTGCAAAGATTAATTTCAAGAAACACTCATGCTCCAATAGAAAAGTTTTTGACCTTTACAATATATCAAGACCATCAACCATAGTGTTATCAAGGTATGATTACTTAAACTATGAGAATATTTTTCTATTCTATTTTGTCCCGTTAATCTTTGGGTCACATAAGTTTCCAAATAATTTTAGGTGTTGGAGGGTGAAAGAAGCATTCCAAGGAACTAACACGAGCTTGGAACTGTCGGAGTTTCTCACGATCCAAGGTAATCTGTCACGACCCCAGTTCGCCCTCCGTGAACTGTCGTGACGGCACCTAGTCCCTACGACTAGGTAAGCCTAACAGGTGCGGAAAGCAATCGAAACCTTGCGGAAGTTATAACTTAAAACCAAGATTTAACAAAATAGAAATAAAATGTAAAATGTCACTCGGCACATACAACACAATATCTCAACTTCTACAATACTATCCCAATACCCGGAAACTCACGGGAACACAAGCTGAGAGATATATAGTAAAAAAAAATGCTCTAACTCCGGAATGTCCACATCAACAGTATGATAGAAGGTCTAATACTACAAGATAGAATAAAGATGGAGAATCTTCGGCCTGCGGACGTGGCAGATGTACCTCGAAGTCTCCAAAAAAGCTCTCCTTGCCTCAAGGATGGTAAGCCTGTGCAGAAGAACCTGGATCTGCACATGAAAAACATGCGCAGAAAGGGCATGAGTACACCACAGCGGTACTCAGTAAGTGCCAAGCCTAACCTCGGTTGGGTAGTGACGAGGAAGGTCAGGGCCCTACTGAGATGAATATATATATAATGAAATGATAGGGCAATAAGCAGTAAAACTGAGAGTCGATGATAAGGATCTACACAGTATAATAAGAGTGCAATAACGGAAACAGGGAATAAGGCAAACTACAAGGAAATACCCCTCACAACAAGATAAATAATCGGGATCTCTTGGTATCCTCAATATACACACTAGGGATCTCTTGGTATCCCGAGGATCTCTTGGTATCCTCAATACATATGCCGGGGATCTCTTGGTATCCCGAGGATCTCTTTGTATCCTCAATGCACGTGCCAGGGATCTCTTGGTATCCCGCATCTCAATCCAGATCATAATTATGCATAGGGGATCTCCCGGGATGTCGTCCCGTAGTCCCAATTTGAAACACACAGCAGCAACTCAAGGATATCAAAATAAATACTATGTCCGTAATAAGTAAACAGTAAATTCTAGCCTAACATGCTTCACGTAATGCAGTTAAGGCAGTTTAATCAGATAGGCAATTAATTCAACTAAGCATGCTCTTCTAAACTAACACAGGCTATGTTTGCAAGTAGAATAAAACAGGTAAGAAAAGATCTCAGTTTAAACACTAAAAGTAAAATCGGATTTCCAACAATTAGCTCACGTACGCACTCGTCACCTCACGTACAAGGCATTCAATTACCAAATATCATATCCTAAGGGGAAAGATCCCCCACACAAGGTTAGACAAGCCACTTACCTCGAACCGGCTCAAATCAACTCGAAATCACGCCTTTGCCACGAGTATCCGACTCCAAATGGCCCAAATCTATTAAATTCATTTGCATAATGTAAATAACATCTCGAACAACCGATTCTACTATTTAATTCAAAGCTAATACGCAATTTTTATGTAAAATGACCAAAATGTCCCTCAGGCCAACGTCTCGGAATCGGGTGAAATTTGTTTTTTCGGAAACCTCGTACTCTCACGAGTCTATACATAACAAGAACACTGAAATCGGAGTCCAAATAGCCCCTCAAATCCTCAACTAAAGGTCTAAGAACTTTTCCCCCAATTTACACCAAAATTCCGAAATCAAATGATGAAATTAACTAAAGATTGATGGAATATAACTAGAAAGGGTTAAAGAATCGTTACCCAGAGATCTCCTCTTCAAATCCCTCTCAAAATCGCCCTCTCCCGAGCTCCAATTTGATTTTCCAACTTTTGAAACCAAACCCTCGAAATTTCATATTTCTGCTCAGCTAATTTCGCATCTGCGGTCAAGGGACAGCATTTGCGGTCCCGCTTCTGCGGACCAAAATGTCGCATATGCGACTTTCATTAAAGAGCCCAGGAGCCGCATCAGCGGTTCTTCGTTCGCAGATGCGAAACCGCTTCTACGGTTAAACTTCCGCATCTGCGGAACCTGAAGGGACACCCAAAAACCGCATCTGCGGTTGCCTTGCTGCATCTGCGGCGCCGCATATGCGGTCCCCAAACCGCAGATGCAGAAACATCAGAAGCAGCAAAAATCTGCAATCCCTTAAATTCAAAATCTTTCCGTCAACCATCCGAAATCATCCCGAGGCCCCCGGGACCTCAACCAAAAGCACCAATAATACCTAATACCTCATTCAAACTTGTAACAATCCTTAAACCATCTAAAACAACATCGGAACCTCGAATTAATCAAGGATTTAAGCCTAAGAACTCTAAATTTCCTCAAAATACGCTTTCGATCAAAAACCTAACCAAACCACTTCCGAATGACCTGAAATTTTGCACACACATCCTAAATAACATAATGAAGCTACAACAACTCTCGAAATTCCATTTCGACCCTCGGATCAAAATCTCACTATCGAGCCGAAAACTTCAAAATTCGAACTTTCGGCATTTCAAGCCTAAATTAGCTACGGACCTCCAAAACACAATCCGACCGTGCCCCTAAACCCGAAATCACCTAACGGAGCTAACGGAACCATCAGATTTCCATTCCGAGGCCGTCTTCACACTGTTCCGACTACGGACTACTTTCCAACGATTAAGCTCTCATTTAGGGACTAAGTGTCCCAAAATTTTCCGAAACTTAAAATCGAACATCCCGGCAAGTCAAAATAGCAGAAAATAAACTTGGGGAAAGCAGTTAATAGGGGATCGGGGCGTAAATTCCAAAAACGACCGGCCGGGTCGTTACATCCTCCCACACTTAAACATTCGTTCGTCCTCGAACGAGCACAAAGACATACCTGAAGTAGTGAAAAGATGAGGGTACTGGCTGCGCATATCCTGCTCGGTCTCCCAGGTCGCCTCCTCGACCGGCTGACCCCGCCACTAAACCTTCACGGACGCAATGTTCTTTGACCTCAGCTTCCTGACCTGTCTGTCCAATATTGCCACTAGCTCCTCAACATATGATAGATCCTTCTCCAACTGGATTGAGCTGAAATTCAACACGTGCGACAACCTTCCCAACTCGCCTCAATATCTCAAAAGGGCCAATAAACCTCGGACTCAACTTCCCTTTCTTCCCAAATCTCATAACGCCCTTCATAGGCGAAACCCGAAGCAGAACCCGCTCTCCAACCATATAGGAAACATCACGAACCTTTCGGTCCGCGTAACTCTTCTATCTGGACTAGGCTGTAGGGAGTCTATCCTGAATCACCTTGACCCTCTCCAAAGCATTCTGAACCAAATCTGTGCCCAACAATCTGGCCTCACCCGGTTCGAACCAACCCACTGGAGATCTACATCGCCTACCATATAAGGCCTCGTACGGTGCCATCTGAATGCTTGACTGATAGCTGTTGTTGTAGGCAAACTCCGCTAATGGCAAGAACTGATCCCAAGAACCTCCAAACTCAATCACGCACGCGCGGAGCATATCCTCAAGAATCTGAATAGTGCGCTCGGACTGTCCTTCCGTCTGAGGGTGAAAGGCTGTGCTCAACTCCACCCGAGTACCCAACTCATGTTGTACGGCTCTCCAGAACCGCGATGTGAACTGAGTACCTCTGTCTGAAATAATGGAAACTGGAATCTCCCGGATATAAATTTCCGCCAACCGCTCCGAGGAATAGGTAGTACACACAGGGATGAAATGCGCGGACTTGGTCAGCCGATCCACAATAACCCAAATGGCATCAAACTTCCTCAAAGTCCGTGGGAGTCCAGATACAAAGTCTATGGTGATCCGCTCCCACTTCCACTCCGGAATCTCTATCTGCTGAAGCAAGCCACCCGGTCTCTGGTGCTCATACTTTACCTGCTGACAATTAAGGCACCGAGCTACAAACCCAAATATATCCTTCTTCATCCGCCTCCACTAGTAGTGCTGCCTCAAATCCCGATACATCTTCGCGGCACCCGGATGAATGGAATACTGCGAATTGTGGGCCTCCTTTAGAATCAATTCCCGAAGCCCATCGACATTGGGTACACAAACTCGACCCTGCATCCTCAATACTCCATCCTCGCCAATGGTCACATCTCTAGCGTCACCATGCTAAACCTTGTCCTTGAGGACAAGCAAATTAGGGTCATCATACTGCCGCTCTCTGATATGATCGAACAACAAAGACCGAGAGACCACACAACCTAGAACCCGACTAGGCTCCGAAAGGTCCAATCTCACAAACTGGCTGGCTAGAGCCTGAACATCCATCACCCTGCTGGTAAATAAGCTAAACTCCACAAACTCTCTGCCCGGCGGCTCAAAGCATCGGCCACCACATTGGCCTTACCTGGGTGATACAAGATAGTGATGTCATAATCCTTCAGCAACTCTAACCATCTCCTCTGACGTAAATTAAGGTCCTTCTGCTTGAACAGATGCTGCAAACTCCGGTGATCAGTATATATCTCACAAGGCACACCGCACAAGTAATGACGCCAAATCTTCAAGGCATGAACAATGACAACTAACTCAAGATCATGGATAGGATAATTCTTCTCATGCATCTTCAACTGTCTGGACGCGTAGGCAATCACCCTACTGTCCTGCATCAATACCGCTCCAAGGCCAACTCTCGAGGCATCACAATAGACAGTATAAGACCCCAAACCGGTAGGCAATATCAAAACTAGGGCTGTAGTCAAAGCTGTCTTGAGCTTCTAAAAGCTCGCCTCACACTCCTCTGTCCACTGAAATAGAGCACCCTTCTGGGTCAATCTAGTCATAGGGGCTACAATCGATGAAAACCCCTCCACAAAATGAAGGTAGTAGCCCGCCAAGCCAAGGAAACTGCGAATCTGTGTAGCTGAGGATGGTCTGGGCCAACTCTGCACTGCCTCCACCTTCTTCAGATCCACCCGAATGCCCTCACTCGATACCACGTGACCCAAGAATGCCACGGAATCCAACCAAAACTCACATTTTGAAAACTTTGTATATAATCTCTTTTCCCTCAGAGTCTGAAGCACTGCTCTCAGGTGCTGCTCGTGGTCTTCCCGACTCCGGGAATACACCAGAATATCATCAATAAAGACAGTGACAAAAGAGTCAAGATATGGCCGGAATACACTGTGCATCAGATGCATGAAGGCTGCTGGGGCATTGGTCAGCCCAAATGACATAATAAGGAACTCGTAATGACCATACCGAGTCCTGAAGGCAGTCTTCGGGATATCTGGCTCCCGAATCTTCAACTGATGGTAACCTGAGCGCAAATCAATCTTAGAAAACACCTGTGTGCCCTGAAGCTGGTCAAACAGATCATCAATACGCGGCAAAGGATAGCGGTTCTTCACTGTAACCTTGTTCAACTGGCGGTAATCAATACACATGCGCATAGAACCATCCTTCTTCTTCACAAATAACACAGGAGCACCCCAAGGCGATACACTGGGCCGAATAAAACCCTTATCAAGTAATTCCTGCAATTGCTCCTTCAACTCATTCAACTCAGGAGGAGCCATACGGTACGGAGGGATAGAAATGGGCTGAGTGCCCGGAAACAGATCAATGCCAAAATCAATGTCCCTATCGGGTGGCATGCCCGGAAGATCAGCTGGAAATACATCAGGGAAATCCGGTACCACTAGGACTGAATCAACAGAAGGAGTATCCATACTGGCATCTCTCACATAAGCTAAGTACGCATCACAACCTTTCTCAACCATACACTGAGCCTTAAGGAAAGAAATAACTCTACTGGGAGTGTGACCTAAGGCACCCCTCCACTAAATACGCGGTATACCTGGCATGGCCAGCGTCACGATTTTGGCGTGACAATCAAGAACAGCATAATGGGGCGACAACCAGTCCATGCCAAAAATAATATCAAAATCAACCATACTGAGCAATAATAAGTCGGCTCTGGTCTCAAAACCACCAAGAATAACCAAACATGATCGGTAAACGCGGTCCACAACAAGAGAATCTCCCAAAGGAGTAGAAACATAAACTGGGGAACTCAAAGAATCCTGAGGTACCCCCAAATGCGAAGCAAAATAAGAAGACACATAAGAGTAAGTGGAGCCTGGATCGAATAGAACCGATGCATCTCTGTGACAAACCAAGATAGTACCTGTCATGACAGAATCGGAGGCGGCGGCCTCCGTACGGCCTGGAAGAGCATGATATCTGGCCTGGCCTCCCCCTCGAGGGCGACCTCTACCTCCCCGACCTCCACCTCTGGCTGGCTGGGCCAGTGGAGTAGCAGCTGGTGCTGGGACCATAGCCTGAGAGCTCTGTGGGGTGCGCTGCGGCTGAGGGGTCTGTGGGGGTGCAGCCCTCCCAAGTCTGGGGCAATCCCTCACCACATGGCGTGTGTCACCACACTCAAAACAAGCTCTGGGAGGATGTGGTGGCTGTAACTGGCTCGGGCCAGGTCTGCTGGACTGACCACTGGAAGCACCCCGTGTAGGAAGTGCACTAGAGACTAGAGGTGCATAATAAGGCTCCTGAGGCCTAGGTGGAGCTGGAATATCGTTGGCTGCTGGAAGAGCTGAATGAACAGGGCGACCCATATGACCCCTACCATGACGACCTGCAGCTGGGGCACGGGCACCAGAAAAATGGCCTGACTCTCGAGACCTCTTGGCCTCCCGCTTCTCCCTGTCTCTAGCATGCATACCCTCAATCCTCCTAGCAATTCTCGCCGCCTGCTGAAGAGACACATCCGTCTCTAACTCACGAGCCATGCTAGATCTGATGCTAGGAATAAGCCCCTCAATGAACAGGCGAACCTTCTCGCAAACTGTAGAAACCAAAGCTAGGGACTGTCTAGCCAAGTCAATGTAGCGGAAAACATACTTTGAGACACTCATAGTGCCCTGGCGCAAACGCTCAAACTCCGCGCGCCAAGCATCCCTAAGACTCTGGGGAACATACTCCCTCGTGAACATATCTGAAAACTGAGCTCAAGTCAAGGAAGCTGCCTCATCCGGACTGTCTAACTCATAAGCACGCCACCACTGATAGGCGGCTCCTCGAAGCTAGAAAGTAGTGAAGGAAACCCCGCTCGATCCTGATATGCCCATAGTGCGGAGAATACGGTAGCACTCCTCTAGAAATCCCAAGGCATCCTATGATGCTAACCCACTGAATACCGGAGGATCGTAT
>NW_017684381.1:0-2351 GCF_001879085.1 Nicotiana attenuata
GTAGTAAATGCAGTTACATGATCACGTGGATCTGTTGTGCCATCATATTTCGAGATGTCAGGCATTTTGAACTTTTTAGGGATTGGAAGGGGAGCAGCACTTGGTTTCCAAAGTTGTTGCGAGTATTTATCCACATCCACTCCTTTGATTACAGGGGGAACTCCAGGGATTTGCTTGATGCGCTCATTTTGCTCCTTAAGCTATTTCTGCAAAGTTAGTACTAAATTTTGCAAATGAGAATTATTTGAATTACCCGGTTCTCCTTCCTGTGGTTCACTGGGGGTTCCTCCATTTCCAGAATTAACAAGGCCAGAACGAGGATTCTCCAATGTATTGTTATTAGGCGTAGGTGTGGGTGGTGCAACAGGTAATCAACTAACTAGAGCTTGAAGAGCTTTGCTAACCCGTGCATCAATTACTTTTTGTAAAGCTTCATCTGGCCCTTCAAAATGTTCAGATTGCTCTTGTTCATCAGCACGAGATTCAGGAGCAGGAGTACCTTCACGAGATTGACGTGGTGAATTTTGAGGGGAAGGAACCACGTTAATGTTTTGTAAATCTCCTTGATTCTGATGGATTTGATTTTCATCACCGTTATTGTTGTTTTTGTTATTTGACATGATGATAACAACATATAAAATATAACTTAAAAAGAATAGATTATCAGATTCCCGGCAACGGAACCAATTTGTTTAACCAAAAAACTGAATATTTGGTTAAAGCTAGAAATTAAGAGAGAAATCGGGTTACTGATAATCAAGAAATGAGAGACTTTGAGAACAACAATAAAGCAATGAATAAGTATATATTTCAGTATAAACTCAATGATATTTCGTGTCCTACAGATGTTGAGACCTTCCCCTTTTATAGTTAATTCTAGGAGAAAGTGTAATGCCTTTGTCTTAATGAGGCAATTATGAGCAATAAATGACATTAAAAGAAACTGTGACGACCCAAAGGGTCATCACCGGATTTCTTCCTATTTCTGTGCTTTCGAGGCCTTGAAAACCTCGCTTTTAGTTGCCTCGATTTGCGTGCGCAGTCCGGGCGCGAAGCCGGAAAGCTTTTATGTTGAAATATGTGAACTTTGTGAAAAATTTGAAGAATTTTGATATTAATATTGCTAAAGTTGACTTTGGTCAACATTTTTGGTAAACGGACCCGGACCCGTGATTTGGCGGTCCCAGAGGGTCCGAATATGAGACTCGGGCATATGCCCGAAGTCGAATTTCGAGGTCGAGAGCCCACGAAATGAATTTTTCTGTGAAATTGTTTTTCTGAAATTATTAAGGAAAATGGGAATGAAAATTGATTAAAAGACTATGGTATCGGGCTCGTATTTTGGTTCCGACGCCCGGTACAAGTCTTAAATAAGTGTTAAGCGCTCTCTGTAAAGTTTGGTCAAAATCGGACGTCATTTGACGTGTTTCGGACCTAAATAACTAAAATTTGAAGTTTAAGAAGTTTGAAATGAAAGATGATGATTTTGAGGCTTGATTCATTGATTTTGATGTTATTTTGGCGATTTGATCGCTCGAGTTAGTTCGTAGGATGTTATTGAGTTAGTGTGGATGTTTGGTTAGGAGCCCCGAGGGCTCGGGAGTGTTTCGGAGGTAGTTCGGGGTATTTTTGCCTTAGAGTTGTTGCAGAATTTCTGCTGCTGGTGTTCAGAGAATTTGTTCTCTGCGATCGCGATTCCATTCTTGCGATCGCATAGTGTCCTCTCCAGGCATTTCCAAATTCCTTCAACGCGATCGCATAGTCTGACCAGTCTCTTCAATGCGATCGCACTCACCTCTACGCGATCGCACAGCTTTAAACTTCACCCAAAAGTCCTGGTTTCCCTTCTTCTATGCGAACGCACGAAATTGTTCTGCGATCGCGGAAGCCAAGTTCCCACTCCTCTATGCGACCGCATCAATTGCCCCGCGATCGCATAGGCCAAAAGCGCCCAGTGATTTTTAAAAGCTTAAAACAGAATGGTTGCGGGATTGTTCCTCACTTTTCACACGAGCTCCCCTCTTAAACCCTCCATAAACGATATTCAAGCTCTCCTTCCTCCATAACTCTTTGGGTAAGTAATCTTAACATCATTCCCTCATTATTTCTTCATCTAATTACTAATTTCCTAGCCCTAAATTATGAAATCAAAGTAGAAATTAAGGGTTTTGGGTAGAGTTAGGTTTTTGGGAATTTTGGGTGATTCAACCTCAATTTGGGGTCGAATCTTGAAATAAATTATATATTTGAACTCGTGGGGTTATGGGTGATTGGGTTTTGGTCCGAGCCTCGTGTTTGGACCATGTGGGCCCGGTGTCGAATTTTGGTATTTTTGGAAGAATGCTAGGAAA
>NW_017684381.1:5294-7614 GCF_001879085.1 Nicotiana attenuata
TGGTCCGCACACCTCCGCCCCTCGATAATCGTTGTAGATATATTAATAATGTCTCATATTTGTATTTCCCGTTACACCTTCTTATGAATTATGATTGTCATCTAAATTTCAATATTAGTATTACGTATCTCAATATTACTGTTATTGTTAGAAAAGAAGTAAACTTGAACTAGATTTGTTGGGATTCCAAATTCCTTGTCAACTTTTGATGTCGTTCCATTTTGTTTTCCGTTAAATGTCTATCCTTGTATTTTAAAGATAATTTTGCACTAATAAAGAAATTACTTGTACCAATAAAGTTATGTGCGAATGTTTTTCCTCTATTAACTTAAATTCTAAAGAAAACTTGAGCCACAAACCAAATCGAAGAGTAAAACTTTTGTTGAGGTTAATAGAAAGAAATTTTTACATTCCTATGTGGCATAGTAATATCTCTAATAGAAAACAGTAAAAACACTCTTTTAATAATAATAAATAACATACTAATGTAATAAACATAATATGACCTACTTATATGAACAAAACTAAAATTACTTAGATCAATGCCACAAAACAATCCCAACCGTAGAACCAACTTTCCATGCAAGTCCTCGGTTTTGTCGCTACAACCAACGTGGCAAAGAACCTTCTAACCTCTCATGAGCACTTGAATTGTTATGAACTTTGTAAAAGTTAAAGTGTGGGGTAGTTGGTTTGGCTTTGGAGTGGAACTAATTGAATAACGAGAAAGGTGCACTATTTTGAAAAAGGAAGAGCCACTTGAATTGAAAAAAAAAATATATAGTTGGATTGTTGTGGAAAAAAAAATTCTTGATAAGTGGTGGCTCTTGACGCAAGTGTGCTTAAAGAATAATGGGGTAATTTACATTGATGTGAAGGTGAAATTTTGGTTTGACATAAGTATGGGGTTTAAATGTTAAAATGTATGTATTAAAGTGCTTAAGGAGGTGTAGTCACTCTTATATCTAAATGTATCCTACCCGTCCCGTAGCTTACATTACAACCAAATAAAGTCCTAATTGATCCAAGATTGAATGAGCTCGATTAGTGGAGTAGTACACTACGGGCAAGCTTATGGTGCATCTTTTGTGGCATATGAATGTTATTTCTGAGAGTGAGTGAATTCTTTCTATCTTGAGTTCCTAAGTGTTCTTAAATTTTATTGTGTGGAACTACTCTCTTGTATTGTGTGAGGGCACTTGATTCATGAAGGAAAGGTAATGTCAATGACCTCTATGTTAGAGTAAGTAGGTGAGTTGTGAATAATGCGTGGTACTTGTGAGTCAAATCTTGAGGTGAAGATGCTACACTTTTGTGTTTAGTCTATTTTAAATACTCTTGGTGTGATGAGTTAGGAGAATTGTTTAAAAAGGTCGTGTCTATAAAAAAAATGTGTAGTTTGATTGCTCGAGGACGAGCAATGGTTTAAGTGTGGGGTGTTGATGATAGGCTATAATTGCATATTTTAGTCGCTTATTACATTCTAATTTACTGCACTTTAGTTGAGTTTGCGCTTTAATCGCTAGTGTTTTGCACTAACGGTGTGTTTTATGCCTTGTAGGAGTGATTTCGAGATATATAGATGTTATAGAATGAATTCAAGTGATTTGGAGCTTTGAAGTCTGAGTAAAAGCCCAAGGAACTAAGCCGGGATCGTATTCGGGGGTCAAATTTGATAATTAGGTACAAACAAAGACTCGAGGAGGCATGTTGCGTACTGTCTAGTAAAATAGACATAACTTTTTGCTCAGAACTCCATTTGGACTCCACAATATATGGTTGGAAAGATAACTCAAAGGGATACAACTTTCATGTTTTACATTTTTCCAAATTCCAAACATAACAGGGCGTAACTGCGGTAGGACCGCGGTAGAACACTGCTGCAGATTCTGAAGGCCACTCTGGTCGCGGTCCTGGCGTAACCGCGGTAGGACCGCGGCAGGACGCTTAAAATTCAGGGATCAAAGTGCAAAACACGGGATTTTAAGCCCTAAACCCTATATTAAACGAAGAAAGCCGGCCAAGAAAGGAGGAGAATGATTTTTGGAAGTGAAAAACATCATAAGGAAGGGCAAGAGGCAAGGAGGATCATTAGGCATCAATCTTTAATCTTCTTCTTTGTTCTTTTACCTTTGAATATGAATTCTTTTGTGACTTTTGTTATTTTTATGAGTAGCTAAATACTTTAGTCTAAGGTTTTGATGGAACCTATTGAAGGATGAACTTCTTGATTATGTTAATATAGTTTGCCAGTTAATCTCTATTTGTTCAACTACGTGTTCGTTGTAGTTAATTGACAGGATCCTCAATTAGCTGTGCC
>NW_017684382.1:0-3594 GCF_001879085.1 Nicotiana attenuata
AGGCTCAAAGGGGTTAACTACGATACATAACAATTAGATGGGTAAAATATACATATCTGGCTCAACAAGGAAACGCCTATATCACTTCCAAGACTGAACAACACTACTATTTCGCTTTGCAAACACATGGGGCAAGTTCTAGGCATCAAATGCACTGCACAGAATAACACCCAAACCCCACACACACATGGCACATAACTCACTCAGGATTGGATTCATCAAGACACTCTAGTCAAAGCAGTTAAGCAAAGTTAAAATCATACAATTTAAGGTACTTCTACAAGAGTCAAAAACTGAGCCTAAGCGTCACAACCAAAGTACTCACTGTTCTCAAGGCATAACCAAGTCAAGAGATATTGCTTCAATTCAAAGCACAACACAATGGCCCTTATTCTTTAAAAAAAAAAACTAACTACACCCGGTTCAAATAAAACCCTTGGAAAAGAACCGTGGTTTAAAGAAAAACCAAGGGGTAATTTCTACACTACCTAACACAAAACAAAAAATCTTTTTGGTATTTTCTTTAGACTTACTTCCCTCAAGAAAACTGTCTAGAAGATCCGTCATCAGGAAAAGTCCAATCTTTTTAAAAAAAATTATTTAATTAAACGAACACAGCTAAAGTAGCATGAAAAGTCACCCAGACAATCTCCTCACCCCACACTTAAAATTGTGCATTGTCCCCAATGCACACCCATACATACAAGAGGGTAAAAGAAACTCCCTGGTAGGCCAAAGGCCGAAGCACTAGCAGTTCATGGGGTACTCAGACTTCTCCCAAGCTTGGTCCTTCGTGCGGGTACCTCACACTTAGTTCCAACCATTTGGTTTGCTGATGCATCCTTCCAATACCTTTGCTTTCCATGCTCCTAGAAAATAAAAAAATTGACACTACAAAAATAATACAATTAAAAAAATATAAATAAAAATAAAAGAAAGCAATAAAGCTGGGTTGCCTCCCAACAAGCGCTTGATTTAACGTCGCGGCACGACGTGAATCACTTTCTGCCTCCACTTTGAACTTATGAATCGGACCCCAAGTTTTGATTCTGCTCTATGATCATGCTCCCGGGGTGGTGGAACGAATCTGACTGGCCCAATAAAATAATATAGTATTCTGCACTTCTTGGCCTTTAGATGAGGTGTGTAATCCCGATATTCTGGCAAGAAGAATTCCAGAATGTAAGCACTTTGTTCCTCATTCCTTGACTCCTCAAATGGCTCGGACGACTCTATTTCCATATCATCATCTAAACACAATGTGAAAAAATGCTTGGAGTGAGGACCAATGCGCTCAACTACATGAACATTGGGACTGTCTACATTCTCAACACTAATGACAATAGAGTCAACTAAATATGTATCCTCAATATCCTTGGTTGACTCCAGTATCTCTTCTACAACATCGACATCCTCAAAATCTAGTGTGATTGATTGTTGGTGTTCTACTCTAGCCTCCTCCTCTAGCTCATCAATTTCTGTATCTAATTCACGCTCTTCTTGGATACTATTCACAATATTGGCTTGTTGAGCATTAAAAACTTCAACCAGTTGACTCATGTGAACTTTCAAGTTGTGAATAGTTTCCTCCTGCCTTTCTATCTGCAGTAGTAATTTACTCTGTTGTTCCAAAATGCACTTTAACATATCTTCGAGCTTCTTTAGGTCAGCTTCCCTAGGTTCTTTGTTCCTATTAACTTCACCAGAAAAAGAAGAACCATCAAAGTAAGGGGTTGGGGGAAAGTAAGAAATATAAGCACAACCGTGAAAGTGACCATCTTGACCACCACACATATCACACACATTCCACACATAAGATTGAGTTGGTGCACAAAACTTGCTCTCAGGAATATTTTGATAATTTTGCCCTGGGTGGTTTCCTTCACAATATGCATAAGGAGGATCAAAAGTAGAATTACCAACAACAAAATTCTCATAATTCCATGTCATGTTTCTCAAATAAACAAATAAAAATAAAAAAAAATAAAAAAAATCAAATAATAAAATAAAAGTTCAAACTTGAAACCTAGCAATATGTACACCTACAGGCTACAACTACACCGTTAGTTCCCCGGCAACGGCGCCAAAATTTGATCACGCCCAACTATGCCTTATAAAAAGGACAATGCGGTCGCTGCAAATATAATCCGATTTACAAGTCCGGAGTCGAATCCCACAGAGAACTAAGGTTTAGCTACAGCTGTTCACTATCACCAAGAAGACAAGCTTGAACAATTCCTAACTTATAGATATTAAGATTCTTGTGTTTAACTAATTAACTAATAAATTAAAATAGTAAATTAACAACTAACGATACTGAGGGTTAGAGAAAAGATTAAGGAGGTCTAGAGTTATGATTTCCCCTATTGTCGGAATCCTTCCCGCTATGTCTTCTATAATTTCACCTAAGTATTCTCTACCGATCATGAGCACTCTTATTACCGTAAATCTCTCCCGAGTAATTACGACAATTTACTAGACGCACTCTCCCGAGCTACGCTAGCTGGCTTTTAATACAGCTCACTTCAGATCGCACCCAAGGCTTCGTTATCCCTAATCCCACCTTTAAACCCTCGGTTATTGATCCCTCATATACTCTGGGAGTGGTGTTGTTCAACAATTACCTAAATATGCACTCTCTCCCGAGTTATGTATACTAAATAGGCACAGCTAATTGAGAGCTGTTCAATCAACCAGAATATAAACGTAGTTGAACAAATAGAGAAAAGCTATGGCTCAATTATATAAAAACATAACAAGAATTTATCCTACAAAAGGTTCTATCAAAACTCTAGATAACAAATTAACTATTCATAATAGTATGTAAAACTAAAATACTAAAAGTCATAACCAACAATGAAAAATAGGAAGAGGAAGGAAAAACTCGTAGAAGAATTCTCCGCCTTGCTCCCAATGTGTTCTTGCCTCCTTAGGTCGAATCTATGTCCAAAATATGTCCCCCTCTCCTTCAAAATAGGTTTAGGACCCCTTTTATACAAGTTGGAATAGTGTAGGGCCAAAATAAACTTATCCCGGGCGAAATAGGACTTCTTTTTGACGCCTGGAGGGGCGCGGCCGCGGTCAAAACGCGGTAGGACCGCGCCAGACAAGCTCTCTGATTTCTGCCGCGGTCAGTTCCGCGGTCGCGGTTTCGACCGCGTATTTCACCCTGTTCCGTTTGGAATTTGGAAAAATGTAAAACTTGAAAGTTGTATCCCTTTGAGTTAGCTTTCCAACCATATATTGTGGAGCCCAAATGGAGTTCTGAGCAAAAAGTTATGTCTATTTTACTAGACAGTGTGCAATATGCCTCCTCAAGTCTTCATTCGTACTTAATTATCAAATTTGACCCCCGAACACGATCCCGGCTTAATTCCTTGAGCTTTTACTCAGACTTCAAAGCTTCAAATCACTTAAATTCATTCCATAACATCTATATAGCTCGGAATCACACCTACAAGGCATAAAGCACACAATTAGTGCACAACACTAGCGATTAAAGCGCAAACTCAATTAAAGTGCAGTAAAATTCGAGTGTAATAAGCGACTAAAATATGCAATTATAGCCTATCATCAACACCCCCACACTTAAAC
>NW_017684382.1:5064-7614 GCF_001879085.1 Nicotiana attenuata
GGATCAATTAGGACTTTATTTGGTTGTAATGTAGGCTACGGGACGGGTAGGATACATTTAGATATAAGAGTGACTACACCTCCCTAAGCACTTTATACATACATTTTAACATTTAAACCCCATACTTATGTCAAACCAAAATTCCACCTTCACATCAATGTAAATTACCCCATTCTTCTTTAAGCACACTTACGTCAAGAGCCACCACTTATCAAGATTTTTTTCACAACAATCCAACTATATTGTTTTTTTCAATTCAAGTGGCTCTTCCTTTTTCAAAACAGTGCACCTTTCTCCTTATTCATTAGTTCCACTCAAAAGCCAAACCAACCACCCCACACTTTAACTTTTACAAAGTTCATAAACAATTCAAGTGCTCATGAGAGGTTACAATGGTTCAAATAGATGGTTAATTCAAACAAATGGGTAAGGCTTGTAATGTGGTTGCCAAAGAAACAGGATTACAGGCTCGAAGGGGTTAACTACGATACATAATAATTAGGCGGGTAAAATATACATATCTGGCTCAACAAGAAAATGCCTATATCACTTCCAAGACTGAATAAAACTACTATTTCGCTTTGCAAACACACGGGGCAAGTTCTAGGCATCAAATGCAATGCACAGAATATCACAAAACCTTACACACACATGGCACATAACTCACTCAGGATTGGATTCATCAAGACACCCTAGTCAGAGCAGTTAAGCAAATTTAAGATCATACAATTTAAGGTACTTATACAAGAGTCAAAAACTGAGCCTAAGCATCACAGCCAAAGTACTCACTATTCTCAAGGCATAACAAAGTCAAGAGATATTGCTTCATTTCAAAACAAAACACAATGGCTCCTATTCCCAAAAAAAAACTAACTACACCCGGTTCAAATAAAACCCTTGGAAAAGAACCGTGGTTTAAAGAAAAACCAAGGGGTAATTGTTACACTACCTAACAAAATAAAAAATCTTTTTGGTATTTTCTTTAGACTTACTTCCCTCAAGAAAACTGTCTAGAAGATCCGTCATCAGGAAAAGTCCAATCTTTTAAAAAAAACAAACACAACTAAAGTAGCATGAAAAACCACCCAGACAATCTCCTCACCCCACACTTAAAATTGTGCATTGTCCCCAATGCACATCCATACATACAAGAAGGTAAAAGAAACTCCCTGGTAGGCCAAAGGCCGAAGCACTAGCCGTTCATGGGGTACTCAGACTTCTCCCAAGCTTGGTCCTTCGTGTGGGTACCTCATACTTAGTTCCAACCATTTGGTTTGCTGATGCATCTTTCCAATACCTTTGCTTTCCATGCTCCTAGAAAATAAAAAAATTGACACTACAAAAATAATACAATTAAAAAAATAAAAAAAATAAATAAAAAAAGCAATAAAGCTGGGTTGCCTCCCAACAAGCACTTGATTTAACGTCGCGGCACGACGTGAATCACTTTCTGCCTCCACTTTGAACTTATGAATCAGACCCCAAGTTTTGATTCTGCTCTATGATCATGCTCCTGGGGTGGTGGAACGAATCTGGCTGGCCCAATAAAATAATATAGTATTCTGCACTTCTTGGCCTTTAGATGAGGTGTGTAATCCCGATTTTCTGGCAAGAAGAATTCCGGAATGTAAGCACTTTGTTCCTCATTCCTCGACTCCTCAAATGGCTCGGACGACTCTATTTCCATATCATCATCTAAACACAATGTGGAAAAATGCTTGGAGTGAGGACCAATGCGCTCAACTACATGAACATTGGGACTATCTACATTCTCAACACTAATGACAATAGAGTCAACTAAATATGTATCCTCAATATCCTTGGTTGACTCTAGTATCTCTTCTACAACATCGACATCCTCAAAATCTAGTGTGATTGATTGTTGGTGTTCTACTCTAGCCTCCTCCTCTAGCTCATCAATTTCTGTATCTAATTCACGCTCTTCTTGGATACTATTTACAATATTGGCTTGTTGAGCATTAAAAACTTCAACCAGTTGACTCATGTGAACTTTCAAGTTGTGAATAGTTTCCTCCTGCCTTTCTATCTGCAGTAGTAATTTACTCTGTTGTTCCAAAATGCACTTTAACATATCTTCGAGCTTCTTTAGGTCAGCTTCCCTAGGTTCTTTGTTCCTATTAACTTCACTAGAAACAGAAGAACCATCAAAGTAAGGGATTGGGGGAAGGTAAGAAATATAAGCACAACCGTGAAAGTGACCATCTTGACCACCACACATATCACACACATTCCACACATAAGATTGAGTTGGTGCACAAAACTCGCTCTCAGGAATATTTTGATAATTTTGCCCTGGGTGGTTTCCTTCACAATATGCATAAGGAGGATCAAAAGTAGAATTACCAACAACAAAATTCTCATAATTCCATGATGTCATGTTTCTCAAATAAACAAATAAAACTAAAATAAAAAATAAAAAAATCAAATAATAAAATAAAAGTTCAAACTTGAAACCTAGCAATATGTACACCTACAACTACACCGTTAGTTCCCCGGCAACGGCGCCAAAATTTGATCACTCCCAACTAT
>NW_017684384.1:0-7610 GCF_001879085.1 Nicotiana attenuata
TCATCAAATTGACTGCTACCCGGATACGATCAAATAACGGAAGACCGAGAGACCACACAAGCTAGAACCCAACTGGACTCCGAAAGATCCAATCTCACAAGGCACACCGTACAAGTAATGACGCTAAATCTTCAATACATGAACAATGGCAGCCAACTCAAGATTGTGGACTGGATAATTCTTCTCATGTATCTTCAACTGTCTGGACGCGTAGGTTATCACCCTACCTTCCTGCATCAATACCGCTCCAAGTCCAACTCTTAAGGCATCACAATAGACAGTATAAGACCCCGAACCGGTAGGCAATATCAAAACTGGGGCTGTAGTCAAAGCTTTCTTGAGCTTCTGAAAGCTCTCCTCGCACTCTTCCGTCCACTGGAACGGAGCACCCTTCTGGGTCAGTCTGGTCATAGGTGCTGTAATAGATGAAAACTCCTAAACAAATCGACGGTAATAACCCACCAAGCCAAGGATACTACGGATCTCTGTAGCTGAGGATGGTCTGGCCAACTCTGCACGACCTCTATCTTCTTCGGATCCACCTGAATACCCTCACTCGATACTACGTGGCCTAAGAATGCCACTGACTCCAACCAAAACTCACATTTCGAGAACTTAGCATATAACTTCTTCCCTTTCAGAGTCTGAAGCACAGTCCTCAGGTGCTGCTCTTGATCTTCTCAACTCTGGGAATACACCAAAATATCATCAATAAAGGCAATGACGAACGAGTCAAGATACGGCCGGAACACATGATGCATCAAATGCATAAAGGCTGCTGGGGCATTAGTCAGCCCAAATGACATAACAAAGAACTCGTAATCACCATACCGAGTCCTAAAAGCAGTCTTCGGGATATCTGGCTCCCGAATCTTCAAATGATGGTAACCTGAGCGCAAATCAATCTTAGAAAACACCCGTGCGCCCTGAAGCTGGTCAAACAGATCATCAATACGAGGCAAAGGATAACAGTTCTTCACAGTGACCTTGTTCAACTGGCGATAATCAATACACAGACGCATAGAACCATCATTTTTTTCTTCACAAACAAGATATGAGCACCCCAAGGTGATACACTGGGCCGAATAAAACCCTTATCAAGCAATTCCTGTAACTTATTCTTCAACTCCTTCAACTCAGGAGGAGCCATACGATACGGAGGAATGGAAATGGGCTGAGTGCCCGGCAAAAAATCAATGCCAAAATCAATATCTCTATCAGGCGGCATGCCTGGAAGATCAGCTGGAAACACATTGGGAAAATCCCGTACTACTGGGACTGAATCAACAGAAGGGGGTACCAATACTGACATCTCTCACATAAGCTGGATACGCTTCACACCCCTTCTCTACCATACATTGAGCCTTAAGGAAGGAAATAACTCTACTGGGAGTGTGATCTAAAGCACCCCTCCACTTAACACGCGGTACACCTGGCATAGCCAACGTCACGATTTTGGCGTGACATTCAAGAATAGCATAATGGGGTGACAACCAGTCCATGCCAAAGATAATATCGAAATCAACCATGCTGAGTAACAATAAATCGGCTCTGGTCTCAAAACCACTAAGAGCAACCAAGCACGACAGATAAACACTATCCACAACAAAAGAATCTCCCACAGGAGTAGAAATATAAACAGGGAAATTTCAAGAATCCCGAGACACGCCCAAATGCAGGGTAAAATGAGAAGACACATAAGAATAAGTGGAGCTTGGATTGAATAGAATCGATGCATCTCTATGACAAACCATGACAATACCTGTGATGACAGAATCGGAGGCAACAGCCTCGGTACGGGCAGGAAGGGCATAGTATCTGGCCTGGCCTTCCCCTCTAGCTGGCTGAGCAGGTGGGGTAGCAACTGGGGCTGTAAACATAGCCTGAGAACTCAGCGGAGCGCGCCGTGGCTGAGAAGTCTTTGGAGGTGCACTCCTCCCAAGTCTAGGGCAATCCTTCACCATATGGCGTGTGTCACCACACTCAAAACAAGCTCTGGAAGAACGCGGCAGTGGGAACTGTGCGGTACGGGTACTCCTAGACCCTTGAACTCCTGAAACACTGCATGAAATCTGAGATGCAAACTGAGCTGGCTGACCCACAAAACCTCTACCATGCCGTACTCTTCCTCCAATATAAGAACCAGTGGGTCTCTCCAGTCTACTAGGTCTTCTCACTTCCCTATACTCTCTCTCCTGACCTCGTCTGTCCTCTCTCTCCTGGACCCACATGTCCTCTACTCGGCGAGAGGTCCTCACCACCCGTTGAACTGGGATCACAGGCTATGTCGCCATGACACCTGGAACCTGACCAATGGGAACAAACTGCTCTGGAGTGGGGGTGGCGGAAGTCTGAAAAACCCTTCCCTGATCTGTGAAGTGGCTGGTACAACCTGAATCAATCCCGTCTGAACTAATGTACCAAACATGCTCAGGAACTGTGCTAATGTCTCCTGAAGTGCTGGAGTAGTAGTAGCAGTAGGCATATTCGATGCCTTGGCTCTGGCTGGAACTGCTGGTGACTCTTCAATGGCAGCTCGCGCGGGTGCTCTGGCTGCACCACGTGCGCGTCCTCGGCCTCTACCCCGGCCCCAACCTCTGACGGCTCTTGCAGGGGGCGCGGGTGTCTGATCATCTCTGGTAGCACATGTCCTCACCATCTATGAGAGAATGGAAGACAGAGGTTTAGGATTGTGATGTCAAAAATCTCGCACGACAGAAAAATCAATAAAGTGGAATTTTCCTAACGGTTACATAGCCTCTCGTAGATAAGCACAGACGTCTCCGTACCGATTAGCGAGACTCTAATAAACCGGCTTGTAATCCATGACTCCTATGAACCTAGAGCTCTGATACTAACTTGTCACGACCCCGGTTCGCCCTCCGTGAACCATCGTGACGACACCTAGTCTCTACGACGAGGTAAGCCTAAATTGCAGAAAAGAAATCAAAATTTGCGGAAGTAAAATAATTTAAACAGAAATAAGAAATAACCAGTGTATAAATGTGCCGCTCGGCATACACCATATTTAACTCTAAAAACCAACACATAAATCCAAGACCCGGAAACCAATGAATCAGAAGCTAAGAAGTACTACATAGCTCTAACTCCAGATTGTCTAACAAGAAAAGAAATACAGAAGGGCTAGTACTTAAAAGCGAGAATAGAAAGGGACTCCTCGGTCTGCGGACGCGGCAGATATACCTTGAAGTCTCTACAGAAGTGCCTCGCCTCAAGGATGATAAGACTGAGTGAAAGTACCTGGATTTGCACATGAAAAACATGCGCAGAAGGGGCATGAGTACACCACAGCGGTACTCAGTAAGTGCCAAGCCTAACCTGGGTCGGGTAGTGACGAGGAAGGTCAGGGCCCTACTGAGGTCAAATAAAATATAAGGGTAAACAGTGTGATATAAACATTATAAGTAAGCGCAACAATAAGAAATAGCATAGAATTGGAAGAACAACAACAACTAGAACAGAGACAAACAAACCATGGAAAGAATACAGCTCAACACAGAGATAACAACCGGGGCACCTTCCAGGATACCGTCCTGTAGTCCCAATTACAACTATCTACTAGATCTCCCGGGATACCGTCCCGTAGTCCATCATATATGTGTCCGAAAGATCTCCAGGGATACCGTCCCGTAGTCCAACTATCAATGCGAGGGGAATCTACCCTAATCCCGATCCGTAGTCCCCAAATATAAATACCCAGTACTGGGGGAATCTATCGGGTGCATTCCCGTAGTTCCATATAACTGTGCAGAGGGATCTACCGGGAATCTAACCCGTAGTCCCAAAGTAAATGCGCAGGGGGATCTACCGGGAATCTAACCCGTAGTCCCAAAGTAAACAGACAAGGGGAGCTACTGGAATCTCACATCCGTAGTCCCAATGTAAATACACAGCAGCAACAAGAAAATATTCAGAGAAGGGAAATTTCATATTAAGGCAACAAATAATTCTAGCCTAGCATGCTGCACAGAGTTCAGGTAAACATATTTGAACAATTAAAGCAATTAAATCACTTAGACATGCTTTCATATGCTAACGACAGGCTTAATAGTACAAGTAATAAAAGCAGGAGAAGAAACATACTAACAAGTACTTAAAGAAAACTGGATTTCCAACAATATGCACAAGTACGCACTCGTCACCTCACGTACAAGGCATTTCAATTACCAAATATATCAAACCTAAGGGGAAGGTCCCCCACACAAGGTTAGACAAGCCACTTACCTCGAACAAGTGCAAGTCAACCCGAAACCACGCCTTTGCCACGAGTATCCGACTCCAAATGGCCCAAATCTATTCAATTCAATTGCATATTGTAAATAACACCTCAAGCAACTGATTCTATAAGTAAATTCTAAGCTAATACGTGAAAGTAGGTAAAATGACCAAAATGCCCCTCAGGCCCACGTCTCGGAATCAGATAAAATTTATATTTTTAGAAACCTCATACTCTCATGAGTCTAAACATAACAAGAACACTGAAATCGGAGTCCAAATGACCCCTCAAATCCTCATTTCAAGGCCTCTTAAACTCAAGCCTAATTACCCATTTTTCCCAAATTTCTCATCACTAATTAGGTCTTTTATCACATAAAAACGAGTTATGAAGTCAAAGACGTTACCTCCAAGTGATTCCCCTTTGTTTTTCTCAAAAATCTCTCTCAAAAGCTTCAAACCCGGATGAAAATGGTGAAAGAATGTCTCAATTTCGCAAAGGCAACTATTTATGTGTTCTGCCCAGCGATTCCCGCATTTGCGGCCCTACGACCGCATCTGCTGTCCCGCTTCTGCGGAAACTACGTCGCATCTGCGACTTTCATTTAAATGCCAGATTCCGCATCTGCGGAACTCTAACCGCAGGAGCGATTGCGCTTCTGCGAACAACTCACCACATCTGTGGTTCTTGAGGAAATTCCCAAGCTTCGCTTCTGCGGTGCCGCATCTGCGGTCCCCCTACCACATATGCGAAAATACTAGAAGCAGCAAAAATACAGCAGCTGCAACATCTTCTAAATTTCTCGCCAACCATCCGAAATCATTTCGAGGCCCCCGGGACCTCAACCAAAGGCACCAACAAGTCTAATGCCACTCCCCAAACTTGTACCAATCCTTAGAACACCTAAAACAACATCGAATCCTCGAATTAACCATGGATTCAAGCCTAAGAACTCTAAATTTCTCAAAATACGCTTTCGATCAAAATGTCTATCAAATCTCGTCCGAATGACGAGATTTGATATGCTGGGGATCTCTTGGTATCCTCAATATATATGCTGGGGATCTCTTGGTATCCCGAGGATCTCTTGGTATCCTCAATATATGTGCTGGGGATCTCTTGGTATCCCGAGGATCTCTTGGTATCCCGTGGATCTCTTGGTATCCTCAATATATATGCTGGGGATCTCTTGGTATCCCGAGCTAACAGATATGAACCACAGCATCCCGGCAAGGGAATCAACAATATGAACAAATAACACCCCGGCAAGGGAATCAACAATATAAACGATACATCTCGGCAAGGGAATCAACAATATAAACAATACATCCCCGCAAGGGAATCAACAATATAAACAATACATCCCGGCAAGGGAATCAACAATATAAACAATGCATCCCGGCAAAGGAATCAACAATATGAACAATAACATCCCGGCAAGGGAATCAACAACAATCCAACAATCCAATCACAAGGAAGTTCCACCACCAAGAGTATGATTACATAGCAACAAGAGAATCACGGAGAAACTAAGAAAAGCACAATAACCTTAACAAAACAACAAAAGAACATCTAATTCAATTAATGCAATTAAGGCCAAGTAACAGGCAAGAGTTAGAGGAAAGCTAACAACATCGTATAGAGCATGTAGTGGTAAATTATGCAATTAGATAACTCAATCATAATAGAATACTTCCCATAGGATGAACATAAGGATCTAAGAACCCTAAAGGAAATTTTCCCACAAATAAGCCCGAGCACACACTCGTCACCTCACGTGCACGGACTACAATTAGAATGGAGGACTCAAGTCCTAAGGGGAAGTCCCCCACACAAGGTTAGGCAAGATACTTACCTCGAACCAGCTCAAAATCAACCTGAAACCACGTTCTTGTCACGATTACTCGACTTCAAATGGCCCAAATATATTCAATTCAATTGCATAATGTCAATAACACTTCAAGTAACTGATTCTACAAATAAATCTAAGCTAAAACGCGGAATTAGGTAACATGACCAAAACACCCCTCGGGCCCACATCTCGGAATCGGGTAAAAATTTATATTTTCAGAATCCTCGTACTCTCACGAGTTCATGCATACAAAAAGTACCAAAATCGGACCTCAAATGGTACCTCAAATCATCACTCAAAGGTCTCTAATTAATCAAGCCCTAACCCCTAATTTACCAATGATTTTCCCTCAAATTTCATGTTTAAAATGATAAAAATCACCTCAATAACGAGTTTAAGGATCAAAGACTTTACCCTAATGAATTCCTCTGGAAATCCCCCTTGAAAAATGCTCCCCAAAGCTTCTTCCCGTTTGAAAATAGGTGAAAAAATGACTCAAATTCGCGAAGGCAACTACTTATATGTTCTGCCAAGCTAATCTGCTTCTGTGGCCATGAAAACGCACATGCGGTCCCGCTTTTGCGCACCAAAAGTCGCATCTGCAACAATTCACTAAAGACTGGCTTCCGCACCTGCGATTGCCCTTACGCAGATGCGAATACGGTTCTGCGGTTCCTGCTGACCCTCTCCCTTTCCGTTTCTGTGATCCTAGCGCTGCTTCTGCGGCTCCGTACCTGCGGGACCTAACCGCAGGTGCGGTTATGACAGAGATCAGCAACTTCAACTACTTCAAACCACTTCCAATCCTTCGGACAACCCTCCGAAATCAGCCCGAGGCCCCCGGGACCTCAACCAAAAGCATGAACAAGTCATATACCACTATCCAAACTTATACCAATCCTTAAAACACCTAAAAAAACATCGAAACACCAATTTAACATCGGATTCAAGCCTAAGAACTTCAAAAACTCAAAATTTACGCTTTCGATCAAAAAGTCTATCAGACCTTGTTCAAATGACCTGAAATTTTGCACACACATCACATTCAACACTACGGAGCTGATCCAACTTCCGGAATTCCATTCCGACCCTCGGATCATAATCTCACTATCGAACCGAAAACTTCAAAAATTCAACTTTCGGCATTTCAAGCCTAAATTAGCTACGGACCTCAAAAACACAATCCGAACGTGCGCCTAAGTCCAAAATCACCATAAGAAGCTGTTGGAATCATCAAAAATTCATTCCGGGGCCGTTTACTCAAAAGTCCAATTCCGGTCAAATTCCCACCGCTTAAACTCCCAAAACTAGATTCCTTCTTCCAATTTGACTCTGCATCATCTGTTAACTGAATTCAACCATGCACGCAAGTCGATACTCGTATTATGAAGTTGTTCCAGACCTTACGCCACTGAATGGAGCTTAAATTCTCAAAACAACCGGCTGGGTCGTTACAGTAAGGTTAATCTTGTGTTGGTTGTGTTGTTCTGGTAGTAAGTAAAACTCAAGTAAGTAGTACGC
>NW_017684385.1:7014-7609 GCF_001879085.1 Nicotiana attenuata
GACACGTCCTGACACGTGCCATGGCCATGTCCTGCGACGTCCTGACACGGTCCTGTCGACGTCCTGACACGCCCTGACACGTCCTGAGCCGTGCCATGGCCATGTCCTGCGCCGTCCTGACACGTGCCATGGCCACGTCCTGCGCCGTATGGCCACGTCCTGCGCCGTCCTGACACGTCCTGCGCCGTCCTGACTCGTGTCATGGCAATGTCCTGCCACGTCCGGCGCCGTGCCATGGCCATGCCATGCCATGTCCGACCTCGGGCCATTGACATAGGCCTCGGCGACGCAAGCGACGCCCCGAAAAACCTCTACTTGCGACATTGTATTGGCACATCGCCCTTGGCATAGGCCTCGACCAAACATACTGAGTTTAAATATCAATAATGTCCTTACTATGTCTGGACCTGGTAAGTTTCGCCGTGTTGAGTCAAATTAAGCCGCAGGCTCCACTCCTGGTGGTGCCCTTCCGTCAATTCCTTTAAGTTTCAGCCTTGCGACCATACTCCCCCCGGAACCCAAAAACTTTGATTTCTCATAAGGTGCCGGCGGAGTCCTAAAAGCAACATCCGCTGATCCCTGGTCGGCATCGTTT
>NW_017684386.1:0-2732 GCF_001879085.1 Nicotiana attenuata
GGAGTTTTTTCCAATTAAAGGACAATCAGAACGGGATTTATTATTAATGTTCAGAGTCGCCACTTGAGAAATTAATAGTGTCCCAAGTCACCGATTGGATCCCGAACCGAGGAAATTATGACTCTGTTAACAGTCCGCGAACCAGAAATCCGGATAAGGAATTCTATTAACCCGGGAGAAGGTGTTAGGCACTCCCAGGTTCCGTGGTTCTAGCACGGTCACTCAACTGTTGTATTTGATTTTACCTGACTTTAAAACATGTTCTACCCTATGTGCCTTCTATTAATAAACCGCTTTTATTTTTATTTTTAAGAATTGCAACGTTGTAAAAATGCGTCTTGAACCACGTCGCACCAGTGCACCCGTGATTGTTAACACATTTCGACTCCGTTGAGATTTGGATTTGGGTCACATAAATGTGCACCCGTAATTAAGAAGGTAAGATTATTAAAACGCGCCTAAAGTGACTAACGAGTTATTATCTTTGGGGAAGGCCGTGAAATTCGCTAAACAACCCTTCCCGAATTCTGAGTATTTTATACATTTAAAGAGGGCCCCGCGACTTTGTATTTTTATTTGGCAAGGCTCATCTCATTTTATTTTAAAAGGGCAAGTCTAAAAGCAACTATGATTTTCTATTTTTGTTTGTCTCTAATAATGGAGGAAAAAGTCCTACTTAATTCATTATTGGACCAAATGGCAATTCTGCACCACAGTCCAACCATTGGGCTCCAAGATAAGCCCAACCAGGGAAAATTACCCCCAGGTCTATACTACAAAATCAACCTGCTGCTGGATGTGGCCCAGGCCCAAACACGTTTGGAGACCTCAGATCTTCATAGCCAACTTGACGCCTAATTCCCCAATGGGATTCTAATTTCAGTAATACACTTAAAGCAACACAAATCTAAAAGTTGTTCCACATTAATTAAACCAAAACGCTAATAATTGAAGGAGTATGAGATAGTATGACATTTGCATTGAATCGTGATTTAAACAGTTACACTAGAGGACCTACTGACATCCAAATAAACCAAATTATACAAAGATGTGATTATTGATTTTCGAATGAGACATTAAGTTGTTAAATTAAAAAGAGTTGTCGTCCCAGTTCAATCTAATTTTACTCCAGTTGTGTCTGTCTCAGCTACGATATTAATTCTACTACACTAAACTGAACTTCAATTTGAGGATAAACCTGCTAATGTACTGATTTTAGCTAACATGGAGATCCAACTACACTACATTAGGATACTGCTCCAGAACAAATGAATACAAATTCAGAATTACAGTCTAGTACAGTACAGACTTCAAAGTCCATATTATTATAAGTCTGGCCTAAACTGTATCAAACAAGCATACATTAACTAGCAATGTCTAATTATTGATATACAGCATTCAAACGAGTGCGAATCACGAAACAGAAAACGTGAGCCATGCTTTATTTCATTTTCCATTTTTGACAGCTACATCGAAACAATTGAGATGAGTACCTGGAAATGTATGATTACAGAGATAAGATAGAGATCAGCAACAGTGCAGCAGATCGAAGTTCAACAGCATCAAATAGGACCAGATTTAAATCCAAACCAATATCAAAGTGCCCAGGCAGATGTAAAATCAATCAAACACCTTAAATCTACTTGAAATCAACCTTAGGAAGTCACAGATCACATTCAACAGTCAGAATCACCCAGCAACAACCCCAATAAACTCCAAACGACTCCGGATGCTCTAACAATTGAGCACAGAACAGAGAAACAGAGAAACTCGAACTTGTTTCTGATACCTAAATGGTCAATGTAACAGTTATTTTTTAGATGTTGTAATTTTATATTTGCCTTGTTTTTGGTTTTTCTTTAAAGAAGCTAAGACCTAAAGGAATTTCTGATCTGAAATCTGAATTTCAGATCTGTGAAACTTGAAGAGATTTTTGGGGGGGGGGGGGGGATTTTTGAGGCTCCCAAAAACTTCTTCATCAAGGCATTTTGATGCCTTTTTATAGGCAACCCAGGGGTAAGCATCAGATTTTTGGTTTTCTTTTAGGCCCCTATTAATTTTCAACTTTTAACCCTTATTTTTTGCCTTGTGACTCAAGTCACACCCTTATTTTAACTGAAATGTACCTTAATACCGACACTTAGAAGCTTCTAGGAAATTCTAGCTAGATTCCATACCCTGAATTACCCCAATTGCCCCTAGTTTCAACTCAAAATTACAGCCATAACGAAACTACTTTCTAAACTATGAATTGAGCTACAGCTGACAAATGAAATCTTATTTTACCACTGTCTAATTATCGATGAAACAAGATTAACCATCAGAACTAAGTAAACACCATTAAGCTTACACTAATCTAACTAACAGACAGAAAATCTAATGCACATAGAACGATTATCAAAATAAGCCTTCTAACTACAACAATATAATCACTAATGAACCACAAAACAACAAAAATTTAAATTGAAATAAAAATCTAACCATACCAAGGCATCAATTAATCAGGACAAAACTAGAAGTGAAAGTCAAATAGAAAGAAATTGAAAGCAGACTTAACTAAAATCTAGACAAATAACAGTTAAGCACGAAATTAGAAGAGCATTAGCAACAATTGCCACACATTAAACTGGAGATTAACACTTGAGAAAATAACAGCAAAACAAGAGAAATTCACCAAGACAGAAGACTTACTAAAATTGAAACGATTTCAACAAGAATCCGGCTAACTGAAA
>NW_017684386.1:7230-7609 GCF_001879085.1 Nicotiana attenuata
TACTTAGAGTACTGTGAACTTAGTAGAGATTTTGGGTTTGGGGGGGGGATTTTTGAGGCTCCCAAAAACTTCTTCATCAAGGCATTTTGATGCCTTTTTATAGGCAACCCAGGGGTAAGCATCAGATTTTTGGTTTTCTTTTAGGCCCCTATTAATTTTCAACTTTTAACCCTTATTTTTTGCCTTGTGACTCAAGTCACACCCTTATTTTAACTGAAATGTACCTTAATACCCACACCTAGAAGCTTCTAGGAAATTCTAGCTAGATTCCATACCCTGAATTACCCCAATTGCCCCTAGTTTCAACTCAAAATTACAGCCATAACCCAATTACTTTCTAAACTATGAATTGAGCTACAGCTGACAAATGAAATCCTAT
>NW_017684387.1:0-648 GCF_001879085.1 Nicotiana attenuata
CAATTTTGCTTCACCCACTTCAAACCATCCTATCAGAGACCTACACCTCCTTCCGTACAATGCCTCAGATGGGGCCATTTGAATACTAGCATGAAAGCTGTAATTGTAAGCAAACTCTATAAGTGGCAAGTGATCATCCCAATTACCTTTGAAATCCAAGACACAAGCCCGCAACATGTCTTCAAGCATTTGAATAGTCCGCTCTGCTTGACCGTCAGTCTGTGGATGGAAAGCCGTGCTGAGATTCACCTGAGTACCCAAACCTTGCTGAAATTTCTTCCAAAAATTAGATGTGAACTGAGCCCCTCGATCTGAGATAATAGAAAGTGGAGTGCCATGAAGCCTTACTATTTCCTTGACATACAACTTAGCATACTGTTCTGCAGTATCGGTGGACTTGACTGGCAAAAAGTGAGCTGATTTGGTGAGTCGATCCACTATTACTCAAATTGAGTCGAATTTGCGCTGAGTGCGAGGTAACCCCACCACAAAATCCATGTTGATCATTTCCCATTTCCACATTGGTATTTCCATAAGCTGAGTTAACCCACCGGGCCGCTGATGCTCCGCTTTCACTTGCTGACAATTCGGACACTTAGATACAAATTCCGCACACCCCTCTTCATGCCGTTCCACCATAAATCTCCT
>NW_017684387.1:4171-7609 GCF_001879085.1 Nicotiana attenuata
TCATCAAGGAAATCCTGCGGATCGGCCTCTGGGTCTGTGCCTGAGAACTCTGGAGGGGCTAACCGCAGAAACTGGTTGACTCTGGAACTGGCGGAATCTCCCTATCCGCCGGAGGATGTAGGGGCATCATGAGATCTCTAGGCCTGAGCGGCCACTAACTGGGTCAACATACGGAAGGGTCCTCTAAGGTCCCCATCAGGAACCCCGGGACCAGAAGCTGGAACTGCATCAGAATCAGGAATATCGGCGGGAGGGACGGTAGCACCCTCTGCTGCAGCAGGAACAGGAACACTTTGATATGGAACAGATGGGCCAGGTAGATTTAAGACCAGGGAGTCACTCTCACCCACGACATCAGGTACATGATCCCTAGCCACACTTGGGGTGGAATTGGCCCCAAGGCCGAGTCTAGCTCTCTTCTTAGGTGCCATTACTGAAAAATTCGGAACAGAGCACGAGTTAGACACAGATACTCCCACTTTCCACTTCACCGCACGATATAGAATAACAGAGAAGAGTGTAATTTCCTAAATGTCCATGCAGCCCCTTACTTATAGATGTGGTCGACAACACACCGATAAGAAGGGCCCTACTAGACACGGCTCCGAGACATCCTAGGACTCTTTTAAAACCTTAGGCTCTGATATCAAGTTTGTCACGCCCCAAAAGTTGAGGGACATGACCGGCACTCGACCGGGTAGCCCCAGTCAAGCAGACCTGGGTGCCTTTCCTATCCCACGTGTTACCCCGTGTTTTCATTACTCATTAACCAAAGGAAATACCACTTATAATTTAAAACACCTTTTTTCGAAATATACATAACGAACATGGTTAATTAGCGTGGTTTACAACTTACATCGCCCAACATACAAAATACATATTACATAAGTTCACAACCCACATTTCCTATCTACGGAGCCTCTAAGGATACAAAAGGATGATACAATGCTTGCCGGTAACAAGGCTCCGGCTATACCTTACACAAATACCAAAACAAGACTCCGGAACAAAAGCGGCATGAGCCACGCAGGGCCCCGAGAGGAAAGGGGCTCACCAATTCAGCTGGCGGAAAGTGAAGGAATGCTACGGACGGTGGACTGGAGCACCTGCTATAGATCCACCTACAATCATAACGCGAATGTAGCGCTCCCAGCAAAAGGGACGTCAGTACATTTGAATTGTACTGGTATGTATGAACAAACTTTACCCTAAGTAAACTCAAACCATACACAAGTAACAAGTAGTAATGGAATCCACCATCAAATGCACATGAAAGAAACAACCAAAGCCAAACAAGTTTCACAATCTCTCCTTTTCCCTTCCGTCATCATCTCACCACATCAATGATTCCACAACCTTCACATATGTTCATTTCAATAGTGATTTCGATCACTTTTCCACCCTTATTACCTCGGCCACCCTTATTACCTCGGCCACCCTTATCACCCCAACCCACAATTTATCATTTTGTGTTGCGGCGCGTAACCCGATCCCACCGGACAACCACATCTCACACCACAACAATAGTCCATAGTTCAATCACATGGCTTCAGGCCATCCAGAATATCATTTCACAACAACAATAACAGTAATTCACAAAGAACAACAACAACAATTCTCAAGAACTACAACAACAATTCACAACAAAATTTCCATAGCCATCAATACCATTTCCATCATATTCAATAACTCATATGCATTTTATGTCACAACGATAATTGCCCACGACAAGCCATATATGTTATTACCACAATTGTTCCAATTGAATCATTTACGATTTCCTTCTATCATTTGTTCTCAACTCTTACCACATAACACTTTCACAATCACACATTTGGTTTGTTGCCAATTACTTACACCATTATATCGAGAGACTTAACCACGAACACTCAAATCATACCAATCATAGAATTTCACACATAATCCACGTAGATATCACATACCAAATATTCGCACACCAAACAAGGTAATTTTACAAAGGTCAAAGTTAGCCATACATACCTGGAGCCGAATTTCCTTTTAACTTCTACTTTCAATTCACCAAACGGTCTAGCAACGTCAATCTAGTGCACAAGTTAACACATATTTCTTAGCATTGAGGTTCACACTTACTACCCGAACATTTTTAGGTTATCAGCCCTTCTTTTGCAAACCTCTACTTTTACCCAATTTCCCTTACTAGGTTTTAGGTTTTAAAAGACATGCATGTAGGTTTCAACCATTATTTTCAAGAATCAATGCATGAGACTCCCCCCCTTAGTTTAAACCGGAAAATCAATGAAAAAGGGTTAGGGATTTTACCTGCAAGAATGGGGATGGGGATAATCACTTTGAAATTTCCCGGCCCGGATAGTTTTGAAGAATCAAATTTGATGAAGATGACTTTCTCTCTCAAGAACCCTCTCTTCCTCTCTCTTATTTTGCTCAGAAGGTATGTAAAAAATGAGGGGTTGGGGTGTTTTATTAAAAAGGGGGTCGGGTGTAAAATTTAGAAAATTAGGAGCCCGAGTCAGGTTTGCGGTCGCTCTTTGCGATCGCAGATCCGAAATGCGGTCAGCAGAATGGACCGCAAAAGTGCTCCAAAAATCCAATTCTTCTGTTTGGGTCTGCGGCGGAAATGTGGTCCGCATAGCCATTTTGCGGTCGCATAATGCACCGCATTTTTGATCTCAAATTTGACTGACACATTGACTCACTTTGCGATAGAAATGCGGTCTGCATATCAGTTATGCGGTCGCATAATGGACTGTATTTTTTACCTTAATTTTAACCAAACGACTGACTCAATCTGCGGCAGAAATGCGGTCCGCATACATGATTTGCGACCGCATTCTGGACCGCAAAAATAACACTTTTCTGGAAAAACTTGGTTCTTTGATTTATTAAATACTTAGATCAGTACGATGGGTCCACATTCCCAACACATATTCGGAACCTGACACTACAAGCTACTAGGTTTTGAGCATAAATTTTCACGGGGCCATACATCCTCCCCAACTTAAGATCATTCGTCCTCGAATGAGGATCTTGAAAATCAGTTGGTTTTGAAAAACATGATATGCAAACTCCCAATTTTACTAACTCCCATATCTTTAGAAAATTTTTGCCAGAGTTCCTTTGTAATTAGGCCTATCTACCTATCAGAGAGCCCCCGAAACATATTACCAAGCACCATTACACGATTCCAATTATCTCTACAACTGGTATACATCTTATTACCTTAACAATTTGCACATATTCAATCACTTGTTACATTTTGCACATAAATTAGTCACTTCAATGAGTCTCACACAGTTCAACCACTTTAGTACTCTATATGCATTTCAATTTATCATTACCATCTACACTACCGTTAATCATCCACTTATCACAAAGACTTTCATTTACCAAAAAGGGTTGCACATGACTCAAATAATCACAACACTTGCAATTCTTGCA
>NW_017684388.1:0-802 GCF_001879085.1 Nicotiana attenuata
CTGATCTCCTCCACATGATCCATTATGACCCAAGGAGGCTTCCACTGACCCTCTAAAGTATTTTTCATCATTAATGAATCTGTCTGCAGCTATATGTTTGAATAGTTCATATTCCTGCACATCCTCAAAGCTTCTACAATTGCATATGCTTCTGCCTCATTATTGGTACCTTCTTTAATCTCCCTTCCTACTGCATATTGAATATCTCCACATTCATCTCTCAAACATACTCCTATGGCACTCCTTCCTGGGTTTCCTCTGGATGCTCCATCAGTATTAGCTTTAATCCATCCTTTCATAGGAAATTCCCAGGTCACCTTGACATATTTCAGTTTTGGAATGTAATTCTCCATCATATGAACTATATCATGCCATCTGTGGGGTACATTCATTCCTGGTTTCATCACCTTTATCAATGATTTAAGGGTATCTGTGACTTGATATATGACTCTGTTGATTGATACTGCATTCCCATATTTGATACTGTTTCTCCTCTTCCATAATTCCCAAACAATACATGATGGGAGGGCTTGCATAATTGGCTTCAGTCTAGGAACTACCCTTGCAGTCCAACACTTAGTAATTGCTTGGTGAAAATTCAACCCTTCTACTGAAATTCCAGCCCTACTTAGGAAGTATTTCCAAACTGTCTTTGCTGCATTTGATGCATAGAATAGATGTACCATTGTTTCTTCCTGTGGTTCAGCACAGCACCAACATCTAGATGCCATCAAATATCCTATTCTTCTCATAAAATCATCAAGTGGTAGTTTAGCTTTCCAGACTTTCCACATGAAGAAAG
>NW_017684388.1:3651-7608 GCF_001879085.1 Nicotiana attenuata
AAATCATCCACCTCATTAATATGCACAGGTAATCCTCCAAACTTCTCTTCTTCATCCCAAATCACATTAAAATCACCCCCAACTAACCATGGGACTGTCATATCTCTAGCCATAGCATACAATGAGTCCCATAGTTCAATTGTCTCTATTGCATCACATTTTGCATATACCAAAGTAAGGATTAATTCCACATGTGTTTCTGTGTGGAATAACCTCAAAGTCAATTGTTGCACCATGTCATATAAAATTGTGACTTCAAAAACCTCATCTATGAGGGCCCAGATCTTGTTTGAAACATTCACCACTGCTTGTGCAAGCCCAATTCTGCTCCTGTATCTTTCTAGCTTATTTGCTTGTTGCATAGGTTCCAAGATACCTATAAATTCAAAATGATGCTTCTTATGCATTGTAATTAGTCTTTCAAAAGCCTGTTTAGTGTTAACAGACCTTACATTCCAAATGATGGCATCCATTAAAGATTTTGATTTTTAGACAAAGTTCTCCTTGTTTGTACACCTCCTGTTGGGGCAGTTGATGTCTCCTTAGTCTGCTTCCTTCTGCCCTTAGCTGCAGACTTTACTTGATCAATTTGTCTAGGAGACAAATCACCTTGCCTAGCTATGTTTACGAAGTTCTGGGCAGTTGACTCTTCCTCCATGTCTACTGTCTGATCTTCCTGAGCACCTATCATCTTTTCTTTAGCTGCATCCATCATTTTAGAACCTTGACTGATAGATACAATTGCAGTATCATTTTGATTGTTCCCCACCTGCATATCAGTAATGTCCTCTGGGCTTCTAATTGAGTCATGCTTTTTACTGTGAGTAGCAATTTCTGCATCTCTTTTCAATATTATATCATTTAATTGTTCAGTCCCCCCAGGATCAATTATATTATTATCCGCTGCTCCCACCATATCTGACTCTTCATTATTGAAACCACTCCCTGCTGTTCTATCCTGCTGATGTCCTACTGTTACATTTTGCTTGGCTTCTTTTGTAGTCTGTTCATTATTGTTATTGTGTTGTTCTTTGGCTTCCCTTTCCTCATTGATTGCAATCTCATTCTCTGCACTTCCTGTATCTTTTTGGTTGTTATTCACACTTGGATCTTCATCTTCTTTAGTGTCCCCTCCATTTTCCTCATCACTTTGCATTGCATCTGGAATTAATCCTTCCTCTGTATCTTCTTCCACCTGATTTACCCATAATTTACCTCCACTCCACTTTATTTTTTCATTGCTTTGGAAAATTTGAAAATCTGTATCCTCAATCTGTTTCTCCTGGTTATGTTTTGCCAAGTCTGCCTCCACCATAGTGTCCTGAGATGGGACCTCTTGAACAGAGGTATTAACTGCCACTTCATTGCCTTTAAAAGCCCTTTGAACCCATGCTGCAGTAGATTCCATCCTTTTCTGATCTGCACTGACTTTATTTGTAGTCACAACCATTTCCTTCTGCTTATTAATACCTGCTTGGTTTACACTACCAGCTTGCAAGACTTTTGTGCTATTTTTCCCATCAATTCCTTTCTTTATCCCAGGAGAATTAGGAATATATGCTGGTGCAGTAGGATTTAAAAATCCTGAATCCTTTGTCACAGGTACAGCATTCAAAGTCTCCACCAATGCCAACTGATTATTAGTATTCTCCTCTGCTTCTTCTACTCCCAAAATAGCAAACTTATTAGTGGTATGCACCTGCTTTGGTGCTCCTCCCTTCTGTTTATCAACTGGTAATATTGCTTGTATATTCTCTAACACATCTGCTGCTTGTTTATCTTTGCCCTGCATTCTCCTATCTCTAACCTCCTTCCATTGAGCACCTTGATTCCCAACAATCTTGCCACTTGATAGGATCATCAAAGGTGCCTCATCTTTATTCTTTCCTTTAGTTCCAGTATCCTTTTTGCCATTGTCCTTATGCTGTTGTTCCCTTTTGTTACTCAACAAATCAGGATGTAATCTCCAACACTCAAACATATCATGACCTTGTAGCTTACACTCCTTGCAATATTTAGGAAGGTAATCATAATTTATGTTTACCCACTCAGTTCTCAACTCTCCAGAATTCTCATTCACAATATCCATACGTACCTTCTTAGGAAGATCAGCCATTAAATCCACCAAAACTTTCACACGAGCACAACTAGGCCTAGTTTTATTAACAGTAGCTTGATCAAGATGGATAGGTTTACCAACTGCCGAAGCTAATGAAAATAAACACTCTTTAACAAAATATGTTGGCAATAAATTTGGGAAAGAAATCCATGCCATAACCTTTGGTGTCTCCTCATCTACTTTAAATTTAGAATCATATATCAAGGTTCTTAACTGGTATTCATCTCCAAATTTGTCTTTGACATAATGAACTCCCTTGGATGAAAATTCAATAAAGTCCTGCCATAATGTTAAACGAACTAGCACATGCCTGTCACGTAAGAAACCAATCTTGCACTCGCCTTTAATCCCACATTGAATAGGCAAAATTCTACGTAGTTCATTAATTTCAGGCCATCCGTAAGAAAATTTACATACAACAGCGTATTGTAAACCTTCAATTACATTCATGCGTTCCACTTCAGATTCAGTAAAACAAACCAATGGTTGTCCTTGGTGTAATATAGCTCTCCTAATTGCAATTGGTTCAATTACTGCTGCTCGTTCATCCATAGCAGTGCTATTCGACGTGTTTTTCACTGCTTTCGCATAATTCATATGGACTGCTTGTTCGCTAGGCAAATTATAGGGCGTTGAATTATTATTTGTTATAGTAGGGGGTTGGGTAGAGGTCGTAGGCGGCTGACCAACCGGAAAACATGGCTGGCCGCCGGCCGGATTGGCCATGGCAGCTGATCGCAACTTTCTCTCACTAAATCGCCTTTTCTAGAGAGAAGGCAGAGAAAAATCGCCGGTTTCAACAATCCCCGTTTTAGTATTCCTCCATACTTTTTTTTTTTTAAAGCAATCCACTAGGCATAGCCTAGGGCTAGTTTTTATTTATAAATAGAAAAAAACAAACAAGCACAATGTCATGAAATCCTAACGGATGTACAAAAAGGAAATAAAAATCTACATAAGACCTATTATCAAAATTGAGCATTATACTCAAAATTGATATTACAAAAATTCTACTCAAAATTGCCTCAAAATTAATCCAAAAAACAGCCCGATCTTTTGGCCCACCAAGACCACTATTGGAGGTATTTACTGATTTGCACAAATAGCCACTGTTTACTCCAAAATTCCCAAATTGCACATTTAGCCCAATCGTATGCAGTGAATAAGCCAAAGCCTCCAACTGGGCCCAAAACGCCAAGCCCAACTGTGTAGTCAGCTCCAAATTTCCGCCTCTGCTTTGCCCAAACAGCCTCGCCTTTGCATTAGTAACCCCAATACACAAATTATTGAATTGAATAAATAGCCATACATGTGCAAACACATAATGGCTATTCACACAACTCAGTATTAACCAACCTACCCAGCCCAAACACACCCGAACTAGCACATATAGCCACCTTGCACCACCAGCCAAATTAATCCAACTATTGAATTTAACAAATAGCCACATATATGTAAAACATATACAATGGCTATTTAGATAGACCAATAATGACGCCTTCCCACAACAGCCCAAATATTCATCTGCTAGCCCAATACAACGAGCCCAACTGAAAGCCATATTACATTGATAGCCACTGCCCACCCAAATGCATTTACATGAGTAGCCAAAATTCCTGTTGACCCTATTAAATTGCACAAATAACCTCTGACTTACCCTTGTTTTCACCCAACACGTGTATAACTCCCTCCAACACCTGTACAACATATTAAAAACACCCCCCCATTTCCTAATATACCGACAATCCCCACTATCCACCACATATCCCCAAATCATTTCATCTCTCCAGAACCTCCTCACCTCCATCTGAAGCTCTCCTAGGTAACATCGACTATCT
>NW_017684389.1:0-2552 GCF_001879085.1 Nicotiana attenuata
GAACTCGTGTGTTTTGGGTGAAAAATCCCGTTACTGGTCTGTTTTTAGGCTTTAAAAATAACTGGGCGAATTTGCCCTACGCGATCGCGGAAATAGGGGTGCGATCACGAAAGGTCCCACTAACTGGTCATCGCGATCGCGTGGATGGTAACGCGAACGCGTAGAAGAAATACTGGGGGTCCAAAAGTTTAGTCTATGCGAACGCGAGTCTACTGGTGCGAACGCATTGAAGGAAATGCTGAAGCTATGCGATCGCGTGACCGAGTACGCGAACGCGGAAGAGGAAAAATCCAAAGGAACGCGAACGCGGGCTGAAGATTGCGATCGCGAAGGAGGGAACAACTATGCAAAAATTGCAGATTTTCTGCAACTTTCTCTAAGGCCAAAAACATCCCGAACCACCTCCGAATCACTCCCGAGCCCTCGGGGCTCCTAACCAAACACACACACTAACTCAACAACCTCATACGAACTTAACCGAGCGATCAATTTGCCAAAACAACATCAAAATCAATGAATCAACCCTCAAAATCATCATTTTTCATTCTAACTTCATAAACTTCAAATTTTTGATATTTAGGTCCGAAACACGTCTCCGATTTCGACCAAACTTTACAGAAAGCGCTTAACCCATATTTAAGACTTGTTCCGAGCGTCGGAACCAAAATACGAGCCCGATACCATAGTCTTTTAATAAATTCTCATTTCCATTTTCCTTAATAATTTCAGAAAAATTCTTTTCCCGGGCTCTAGACCTCGGAATTCGACTCCGGGCATATGCCCGAGTCCCATATTTTTCTATGAATCCTCCGGGACCGTCAAATCACGGGTCTGGGTCCATTTACCAAAAATGTTGACCGAAGTCAACTTTAATCATTTTAAAGCCACATTTTGAAACTTTTCACAGAATTTAACATATAATCTTTCCGGCTACGTGCCCGGACTGCGCACGCAAATCGAGGCAACTAAAGGTGAGGTTTTCAAGGCCTCGGAAGCCCGGAAAAAGAGAGAAATCCGGTGATGACCCTTTGGGTCGTCACATTCTCCACCTCTAAAACAACCGTTTGTCCTCGAACGGACAAAAGAAAGAAGTACCTGAGTCGGGAAATAGATGAGGATAGCGGCTCCGCATATCAGACTCGGACTCCCAGGTCGATTCCTCGGGAGGCTGACCTCTCCACTGGACACGAACTGAAGGAAAACTCTTCGACCTCAACTGTCGAACCTGCCGGTCTAGAATAGCTACCGGCTCCTCCTCGTAAGACAGGTCCTTGTCCAACTAAATAGTGCTAAAATCTAACACGTGGGTTGGATCGCCGTGATACCTCCGAAGCATGGACACATGGAACACTGGATGCACGGCTGACAAGCTGGGCGGCAAGGCAAGTCTGTAAGCCACCTCTCCCACACGATCGAGAATCTCAAATGGGCCAATGAACCTAGGGCTAAGCTTGCCCTTCTTCCCAAATCTCATCACGCCCTTCATAGGCGACACTCGGAGCAAGACCCGCTCACCAACCATGAAAGCTACATCTCGAACCTTACGATCCGCATAACTCTTTTGCCGCGACTGAGCCGAACAAAGCCTGTCCTGAATGATCTTGACCTTATCCAAGGCCTCCTGAACTAAATTTGTACCCAATAACCGAGCCTCTCCCGGCTCAAACCATCCGACTGGAGACCGACATCGCCTACCATACAACGCCTCATATGGAGCCATCTGAATGCTGGACTGGTAGCTGTTGTTATAGGCGAACTCTGCTAAAGGCAAAAACTGGTCCCACGAGCCCCCAAAATCAATGACACAGGCTCGGAGCATATCCTCCAATATCTGAATAGTCCTCTCGGACTGGCCGTTCGTCTGAGGATGGAACGCTGTGCTCAACTTAACCTGGGTGCCTAAATCCTGCTGACTGCTCTCTAGAAGCGCGAGGTAAACTGCGTACCCCGGTCCGAAATGATAGATGCCGGCACCCCATGAAGGCGAACAATCTCTAGGATGTAGATCTCAGTTAACCTCTCCGATGAATAAGTGGCTGCAACAGGAATAAAATGCGCTGACTTGGACAGCCTATCAACAATGACCCAAATAGCATCAAACTTCTTCCGGGTCATCGGAAGTCCAGTAACGAAATCCATGGTAATCCTCTCCCACTTCCACTCGGGAAGCTCAATCCTCTGAAACAAACCACCAGGCCTCTGATGCTCACACTTAACCTGCTGACAGTTCAAACATCGAGCCACATATGCAACAATATCTTTCTTCATCCTACGCCACCAATAATGCTGCCGCAAGTCCTGATACTTCTTCGCGGCGCCCGGGTGAATAGAATACCGAGAACTATGGGCCTCCGCTAAGATCAACTCTCGAATCCCATCGACATTGGGCACACAAACTCGCCCCTGCAACCTCAAAACACCATCATCATCTAAGGTCACCTTCGTGGCACCTCCACGCTGCACCGTGTCTCTCAGAACACACAAATGGGGATCATCAAACTGCCGATCACGGATACGCTCCAATAATGAAGAACGAGCACCGTACAAGCTAA
>NW_017684389.1:6869-7608 GCF_001879085.1 Nicotiana attenuata
TGCTTTTCCTCACATAACTCTCATTTCATGGCACGGAATGATCCTTCGTGCAATTATAGTCAAATCAGAGCACGGAATGTCCCTTCGTGCATAAATAATCAAAAGATGGCACGGAATGACCCTTCGTGCAAATGTAATCAAAACATGGCACGGAATGACCCTTCGTGCAAATATAATCAAAACATGGCACGGAATGACCCTTCGTGCATTATCGCTCTTCCTCACCCAAACAGCAATCACAACCAAACGGGCGAGGGAATAAGCAAATAATAAGAAATGTCCCAGCAAGGGAAAACACAATTAAATAGTTAAATCCCGGCAAGGGAGTAACAATAACAACTTTCCATCCCGGCAAGGGAGATAATCAATATACTAACACCATCCCGGCAAGGGATTGATCATATCTCTTTCCATTTCTTTCATTTCTTACTCAATAGTATTTTTATTGTTCGAGCCAACGCTCCAAAGAATTTACAATTCATAACCCATCCTCAAACCCTTCACATTGTGTAGAATTCATCAATTAGCATAGAAGAGTCTCAAAAATATCAGAAATACGTGCAAACAAGGACCCACGGTCATGCTAGACACCGGTGTATAGATACTCGTCACCATGCCTATACACCGTACTCGATCATTTAGCATTTAGCAATTAATAACACTCTAATCCTATTCCCTCAATCCAAAGTTACGATCAAACACTTACCTCGGTCCAAAGAATAGCAATCAATCCTCAAAC
>NW_017684390.1:0-7607 GCF_001879085.1 Nicotiana attenuata
ATAGTAAGTTCCACTACAACTTAGGATTAGGAAACATAATAAGTTTATAACCACATTCAACAACGAAATTCCACTTTAATTGCATCACTCATTATATACCAAGTTTGTTATGACTCATTATTTCTAATATTAGGAGGTGTAATTTTAAAAAATAGAATGATAAAATAAATAAAAAATAAAATATAAGCAATTTCATGGAATCACTAGAAGTAAAGGTAGAGAAATAAAATATAAATAATGTACAAAGAAAATATATTTTAAAATTTCAAAAACAATTAAAAAGTAAAAATAAAATTAAAAAAATTAAAAAATAGAAATAAAAATTTATAAAGAAAGAAAACTAAAAAATAAAAATAAAAATAAAAAGGGAAATAAACTAAAAAGCAACCTTGTAATTACACTGTGTAATTACCACCAATTCTCACCTCCCCGTGAGAATTGGAGAGTGTAATTGCACCCCTCCAATTACACTTAATTCCATGCTGATCAAGTAATTACTTGGCCAAACAAACATGCCAAACTGTATAATTACACTCAATTACACCCAAATCCAATTCCTAGGTGGCTTTCCAAACAAGCTCTAAAAAAAAACTTTTAATTAACCTACGTTGTTCTCTTTAGCATTAGTATTGTTTGGGCCCACTAGTCATTCCAATTAAAACAAAAGTCTGACTTTAGTTGTATGAAACAAATAGAATGGGGCCCACTGCTAAACATTGCTAGCCATTTACTTTTTTTTTAGCCTGTGCATTCATGTCTCTATATGTATTATCTTAACCTATATAATATAATATATCATATCTAAGCCTATAAGTACTATTCCCCCGTTCCAATTTATGTGAACCTGTTTGACTGGGCACGGAGTTTAAAAAAAATGAAAACTTTTGAAATCTGTGGTCCTAAATGAGTTAAAATGTGGTCCAGAGTACTTGTGTGGTTATAAAAGCTTCTCATTAAGGGTAGAATTGTAAGTTTAAGCTAAATTGTTTACAAATTTAGAAAGGGTTCATTCTTTTTGGAACGGACCAAAAAGGAAATAGGTTCACATAAACTGGAACAGAAGGAGTATATTATTGTTATTATATTCACTCTACAACAACTAAACTACCCTATTATTTATACCTGTACGTATTTCTTTTTTTTTTTCTTTTTCTTTTTTTTTTTCTAAAGTTTACTTCCACTACGTGAACATCCAAAGTAAAACACTATAAACTTAAGAAGTAAACTTAAAGGTACATTATTAAAAATTTCGGGTTATTACATTTGAATACACAAAAGAAATAGTAGTTATCCAACGAGTACAGTTTAACTAATTAACCAGCAATTACGCCATTAATTGAATCATTTTCAAAGTGGAATTGCCGATAGAATAATATCAAAATTGGAAATGCTAATAAAACTATAAATTATGTTTACGAATTTACTTAACTATAATAGAAATAGTTTTCAAGCAAACCTAATAAATAGAATTTTTTCCCAAAAACAGAAAACAATAAAAATACTTCTGGTCGCCATGCTTGTTAATAAATCATAATATTTGTTTTTAGATTTTGAGAATGGGAAATGTATGGGGTCAAATTTGATCGTCAGCATCCTACGCCAGAGGGTACGCCCAATGAGTGTACGCCGACTAACTTAGCGGGCATGACTCAGACGTGGGGACAAAAGCGGCATCGTTTAGGACTCAATGTCTTCACTAGGGAGACGTCACCTGTCTTTGTAACTTTTTGATTCTTTCGAGGAAGGTCTCTTATTATATAAAGGAGACCTTCACATTGTAAAAAGGGGATTCAGATCTAATACAACTCTCTCATGTTCTGTCTTTCTCTCTCTATTTCTACCTCAAACGAGCATATCTTGTTAAGTTCATATTATCACTTTGCAATACCAGATCTACAACAATAATATCATCTTTGCATCTCTAGGATTATTATATTTGATTACGATTTACCCTTTTCTTACTTTTCGATTGTTTTCTAGCTTACAAAGTATATTGCTAACTTTTGAGCCAAACAGGAAATTTCAATTATGTTTCTTAAAATCTAAATAGATGCCCCATTACTAATATATATATGGAGAAGACTTGATCTATATTATAAGTTGTTAATTACATGGAATATACTTAACTAATATTATAAGTGCATACATGTGACAAAACGTCATAGCACTGATTTAACAATTGACATATTCACAACACAGAATTAAACGAAATGATAGTTCTCATATGCATCTTTCGAAAAATAATGTCTTTCATATTCACTTATAGTCAGATATAGCAACCGTCTTATCCAAAGTTACATATAATATTGGCAAGTATCAAGTTATTAATTGAACCATGTGCTAAGTGGACTTTCCAAATGGGAATATAATTCAAAAATTGTTGGCCAACTTAACTAGATTAGACTTGAATATAAAAATAAGTTAAGAAATAATACTAAAGTAAATCATAACTCTCTAAATAAATTTCATTATCGGCGAGGCTTATAAATTATGGCCTTTGATAAGCAAATGATCACACAAAAAATTTAATCAAGCGTGAAGTACTTCTTTAAAAAATGGCATTGCTTAAGCTTGGTCACTTTTTTAACATTCTTCTCATAGTAGTCGCTCGTTAGTATTTCTCTCTACATTTCTCTAGATTGAAAATCTACATTATGTATATGCATCAATATACATGTGGAAACATATGCGATCACAAACATATTTCATATGCATTTAAGATATTTGAACGCATGGATTTATGCTTTTTGTATTGTATCTATCCATTTCTAATTTTGATAATTTGGTGAATATTTTCAGTCAATTCGTCGTGGCTAATAAAAAATCAAGTTTTAGCTGGACAAGTTGTTGATTATAATCTCTCAGGACTCAAGACGAGATTACTCCCGCAACTTAATGATCTTTGGACTTGTCAGAAGCCTTGCACTACTAAGAATGATTGCAGCGATTGTTGGGTTTGTTGCTATTGTTCTGCAATAATTGATATCTATGGAGACACTTCCATACATTGTAGCAATTTGGACATTGTATTGGGTGATACCCTTTTGCTTGAGCCCGACCGGGTTGGATCCGGTCCGGAGCAAGTCGGGGCCATCGAACCCGACCTGGATGCAAGGTAGAACGACGGCCACGTCTACAACCGAGGTCGAGTCATTTCGAGACCGTTACAGAGCTCGAGAGGAATCACCACCGGATGGAGAAACTCACAAGGTCGGAAGCCGGGCTCGTAACGGATAACCAAGCGTCGCCGGATATCTCGCCCAAACGTGATTTTCTCAACCACTTCAGGCCATTAAGGCGTAATTACAGGGATCCACGATGTAATCAATTTACCTACCTTACTTTTACCCTTAGTCAGAATGTATAAATGGGTATCTCTCTAAATTCTTGTGGAGGATCAAGCACAATTGTTCTAAGCAATATTATGTTCTGCAATTATTTACTTTAACAGCAATTATTGAGTCTTTATCTTTATTTTCCTTAACCTAAAAACCTTTTGTATCTTTTAGTTCACGGATCCTTAAAACCCCATATAAATTCAATTGTTATCCGGATTCGAGGGTAAACAGACATAAAACCGTAAAAGGAACTACGTCTCTCAAAGATCGACTATATGAATCTTATATGTATTTAGTTATGAAGTATGTTTCCGTGTGTTGTCAGTGTTACTTTGAATGTATTTGGTATAAAAAAGAAAATATTTTTCCCGAAATATATTTTTCTGGGAAATATCGTTGTCATGATCCCAAAACCGACACGGTCGTGATGGCGCCTATCGTGTAACTAGGCCAGCCGACACATTTCCAAAATAGTTCAACATTTCATTTAAAGCTTAAATAATACCATTTTCAATTAGAATTCCATAAAAGATATAAAGTCAAAACCAAAATATAAGCGGAAAAATAAAAGCCCGACCTCGGGTGTCACTAAGTCATGAGCAATACTTCATTTGTTCCGAAACACAACTATACCAAATTAGTCTGAAATATCCAAAATATACTAGAAGGAAGATAAAGAAAGAGGAAGGCGGAAGTGCGAACGTCAGGCAGCTACCTCGCTATCTCTCGTGAAATCCGCATCTGGAACAGTCAACAACCACTACCGTGACCTGAGATACCTGGATCTGCACACAAGGTGCAGGGGGTAACGTGAGTACACCAACTCAGTAAGTAACAAGTCGAAACTATGGACTGACAGGTAGTGACGAACCAAACGTCAACAGGTAATTGCAATTAAACTGTACAGTAAAATAGGCATGCTTGCAATTCAAGTGTTCAGCTCAACAGTGAATAAATACAAATTCTGAACAATGTGAAGTATAAAGCTTAGTAAATCTCTACGTACCAATGTACAGAAAACATAAAAAATGTGCCATGTACTCCCACTCTCAAGCGCACAATCACTCAGTACTATATATGGCCATCTGGCTCAGGGAAGATCCTTCCCGGAATATATACACATCACTGACACAGTCACCCAGTACCGAGGAAGGCCATTCCAGCCCTATGGAGAAGATCCATCTCCAGGTATAAGTACTTCGGACAAGATCTATGTCCAGGAAAGATCCATCCCTCAATAATATCAACTGCGCTTACTGGGGGTGTATAGACTCCGGAGGGGCTCCTTTCAGCCCAAGCGCTATAACAAGCCAACGAAGGCGTAATCAATTATCTGCTGCGATGTGCAGCCCGATCCCATACTGTCACTTATAATCAGGCTCTTAGCCTCACTCAGTCAACACTCTCTAGTCTCACACACACGGTCTCACAATGCCAATAAACTAGCCCGAAGCAATGATATGATGTGCCAAATAACAATAACCGAGACTGAGACATGAGAATAATATGCATGAACAAGACTAAATACAGAATATCGATGAAACTAATGATATGACAGCAAGAAACAACCTCCGGGTTTCAACAGTATCGGTGTGAAGCCCTAACATGGTATTTAGCATGACTTACAGCTCATTAACTAAATCACATACTTACTACACGGATATCAACAAGAAAGAGTCACTAAGCGGTGGCATGGAATGATCCAGGCCACAATTCTCGCGGTGCACGCCCACACGCCCGTCACTTGACTTTTGCATCACCTCAATATTAATCATAGAACACATAGTTCGAGGTTTCGAACCCTCCGAACAAAGTTTGGAAACGTTACTTACCTCAAACCAAGCTAAAGCTCTAACCCGCGATGCCCTTGCCTTTCGATCCGGCCTCCAAATGCTCCAAATCTAACCAAAATCAGTATATTTTCATCAATACACGCTAAAGGAATGAAACCCACATGAAAATTATCAAATTAGACCAAAAATCCCGAATTTGGCTCAAACTCGGCCCCCAGGCCCTTGTCTCGGAATCCGATAAAAATTGCAAAACTAGAAACTCCTTTCACTCCCGAGTCTATACATACCAAAATCATCAAAATTGGACCTCAAATGGTCCCTCAAATCCCTAATTAAAGCTATCCAAAACTCAAGCCCTAACCCCTTCACTTCTCTCCAAATTCCCCACTAAATTCCATGGTTAGATAGTGGACGAATTATCACAAACACAATTACTAAAGCCCAAGTAGCTTACCTCAGTGATACCCCTCGATTCCCTCTTGAAATCACTGCTTGAAGCTTCAATCTCGTCCAAAAATGGTGGAAAATGGACTAAAATTCGCGAAGGAGAACTTATATACTTTTCTGCCCAGAACTTCTGCTTCTGCGGTCCATAAGTCGCTTCTGTGACGCCGCTTCTGCGGCTAGACCAACCGCATCTGCGTTTTTCACTTATTCTCCCTTAACCGCATCTGCGTCCGAATACCCGCTGTCACACCTCCTTTTTACACTCCTACTCCGAAGGATAATGTATAAGGGAGTTTTTCCATTTAAAGTGACATTATTCGAAATGGAATTATTTATTTATTTTTAGAGTCGCCACTTGGGAAAGGATTGGCTTTTGGTGTCCCAAGTCACCGATTTTGAATTAAATCCCAAATCGAGGAAAATTTCGACTTCCCAATTGGAGTCTGCGAACCAGAAATTCTGAATAAGGAATTCTGTTGACCCGAGGGAAGGTGTTAGGCACCCCCGGATCCCGTGGTTCTAGCACGGCCGCTTAAATTATTATAAATGGCTAAAATCTAATTTTTTTGTACATGCTCCAACCTATAGTGCAATTTAAAGATTGATTGCCGCTTTTTAGTTAATTTTTAAGAAAGTGAACGTTGTTTAAAAACATGTTTTCGGATCACGTCACATGAAATGCACCCGGATCCTCGACACATTTTTATTCAACGTTTTCGGATTTGGATTTGGGTCGCATGAAATGCACACCCGTATTTAGGAAGGTAAAATTATTAAAAAGTGCGCCTAAAGTGACTAACGTATTATTATCTTTGCGGGAGGCCATGAAATTCGCTAAACGGCACGTCCCGAATTCTAAGTATTTTTGATATAAGCATTTAATGAGGGCCCCGCAATTTATGTGTTTTGTTTGGCGAGGCTCATCTCACTTACATTTTAAAAGGATGTTCAACTAAAGTTCGGAGGGCCATAACTATTTATTATCTACTACGGCTCACCTCAATCTATCCTTAAGGGCTCATAATTATGTCACGTGAACGTGTACACAATCACGATGATTCGATTAATTTGTGTGCCTAAAGCATCCTAACATCAAAAAGTAAAAGAATAAAACCGTAGGATATTTCTAACGCTCAAACTTCTATAATTGAGATTGGCTCTTACTAAACAAAAAAGAGCATAACCAACAAAATCCAAGTATAACCATTTGAAACCACAGAAAGAAGGAGCACAAATAATTAAATAAACCAACATAAAAATTGATTGTTTCCCCTCACTCTATTTCAACGCTCAAAAGATACAAGAGCACACAGAAAGACGACAAAATATCTCAAACAAATATGCAAAAAATTGTATCAAAGATACTTGCACTTTCTAACAGTATAAAAATGCTAGATCTAATTACAACGGGTAGTGCAGATAAAAAGATGAAAACAACAGAGACGTTGGAGTTAACCTATGAAGCCGATTTTAGATCAGTATCATCATCTCACAATTTATGCAACAAAATGAAACCAAAATGATTAAATAGATGAACATCGGCCGATTAAAACGAACAGATCCATGGATCGATAACACAACCAATACAGAAATCAACCAATTACATGTCGAATTCTATTCCACAAAACAGAAGCAGAATGAAACTGGAACATAATGAAGGGAAAGTGCAGAGCTTACATATTGAGAGCAAAGAGAACAGCTCGAAGTTTCAAGTAAAAATCGGAAAATGAGTCGTAATGGGCTTCACTCGACGGAACATCGCGACTGAACAGAGACCTCAGACCACGACCTTCGACGACCTCGAGGCTCTTCGGAAATTGACGAACCTCACTCTGTTTCTGCCCGTTCACCTGTGTGTGCTAGGCGTTGACTGGGTTTTTGAATACGGCTGTTGAAGGTTGAAGAAGAAGCAGACGGTGGGGGTCGTTCTTGGGGTGGGGATCGTTTTTGGTTTTTAGAAACTATTGCAGCAGGTTGCTTCTTCTATGAATGAAGAAGATGATCAGTAGCTAGGATGGGGGTGTGTCAT
>NW_017684391.1:0-2502 GCF_001879085.1 Nicotiana attenuata
ACCACGTATATATTATGAAATGGGATCGTGTGGCACGCCGACCACTTATATATTATGAAATGGGGTCGTGTGGCACGCCGACCACTTATATATTATGAAATGGGATCGTGTGGCATGCTGACCACTTATATATTAAGAAATGGGATCATGTGGCACGCCGACCACTTATATATCATGAAATGGGATCGTGTGGCACGCCGACCACGTATTCTGTGTTAGAAGAGATTTGGTTGTAGTTTTCCTTATTTGTTCCTACCGTTCTATTTTATCTGTTATTCCCAAAAGTATGCTCCCCTCCCAGTCTTAATTATTACTTTCCGCTGTTATTTTTTTGTAGTACTTGTATATAAATATCTGCACAGGTTGACTTGGTAGTCCTGTCTAGCCTCGTCACTACTTCGCCGGGGTTAGGCCAGGCACTTACCAGCACATGGGGTCGGTTGTGCTGATGCTACACTTCTATGCTTTTCCACAGATTACGGTACCGGAGCAGCTCTTGGACCACAGCAGTAGTTGATCGGGAGCCTCTTCAGTCCAGGGAACTTACGAGGTAGCCTAGCTGGCGTTCGCAAGCCGAAGTCCCTTTCCATATTTTCTGTTTGTTTTCATTGTACCGAGACAGACATTATGTAGTTTTCTATTCAGACTTGTTTGTAGCACTCTTTAGTAGTTCGTGAGATAGCGACTCCAGTCTTGGGTAGTGAAATATTAGACTTCCGCATTTTGGGTTTTCAGTTATTTATGTTTTAAAAGACTTCTGCATTTATTTAAAGTCTCGGTATTTTATTATTGTTATGTTGTTATCCGAAAATGTTTAAATGTTTGGCTTGCCTAGCTCCAACAGTAGGCGCCATCACGACTCCCGATGGTGGGAAATCCGGGCCGTGACAAGTTGGTATTAGAGCTCTAGGTTACATAGGTCTCGCTACTCACAGGCAAACTTAGTACAGTCTGAGGGATCGGTACAGAGACGTCTGTATTTATCCCCCAGAGGCTACGGAGTTAGGAAAAACTTCACTTTTGTTCTTTCTTGTCGTGCGATTCTATTTCTCAAATACTGATTGTCGTTCTACTCTGTTCTTTCGCAGATGGCGAGAACACGTGCTTCCTCTTCTACCGCGCAGCAGCCCGAGCCCCCAGCAGCAGCTCCTACGAGGGGCAGAGGCCGAGGCCGGGGCAGAGCTCAGCCCCGAGCAGCAGTCCCAGAGGTGGAGCCTCATGTTGATTATGATGAGGAGGTTCCAGCCCCAGCAGCTCCGGTGGGCCCAGCTCAGGTCCCAGAGGGGTTCATAGCTACCCCAGTTCTTCGGGACGCTCTGGTCAGATTGGTAGGCTTTGTGGAGAGCGTCACTAGAGCGGGTTTGCTTCCAGTAGCACCAGCCACTTCTCAGGCTGGAGTAGGAGTTCAGACTCCTGCTACGCGTACTCCAGAGCAGGTAGCTCCCCAGGCTCAGGTTCCAGTGGTTCAGCCAGCTGTGGCAGTTCAGCCGGGTATTGTGACTCAGACTGGCGATGGAGCAGCTATGTCCTCAGATGCTTTGTGGAGGCTTGATAGGTTCTCCAAGCTCTTCACCACCACATTCAGCGGTGCTTCATCAGAGGATCCCCAGGATTTCTTATTCAGCTGCCATGAGATCCTTAGGACCATGGGTATTGTGGAGACCAATGGGGTCGATTTTGCCACCTTCCGGCTTGCAGGATCCGCCAAGACTTGGTGGAGGGACTATTGCCTATCTAGACCAGCAGGGTCTCCAGCATTGACATGGGATCAGTTCGCGGAGTTGTTTTTGGAGAAGTTTCTCCCAGTTACTCAGCGGGAGGCACTACGCAGGCAGTTCGAGTGCCTCCAGCAGGCTCCATGACAGTTACACAGTATGAGACTCGGTTCATTGATTTGGCAAGTCATGCTACTGTTATACTCCCCACAGAGCGAGAGAGGGTGCGGAGGTTTATTGATGGATTGATTCAGCCGATCCGTCTCCAGATGACCATGGAACTTGTAGTGAGATTTCCTTTCAGGAGGCGGCCAATGCGGCCCGCAGAGTTGAGATAGCCCTTGCACGGGGAGGTGTTCAGGTGTCGGATAAGAGGCCTCGTCATTCTGGTAGGTTCAGTGGTACCTCGTTTGGATGTAGGGATTCTTATGGTAGAGGCCATCCTCCGAGGCCCTTTCAGTCAGCCCTACAGGTCTCACATGGTGCTTTAGGTGGTCGTGGCTCTCAGCCGCAGTCTTCTGACCAGCAGCTTTTCAATTCACCATCAGTACCTATCAGCGCACCACCACTCCGTTATTCTCAGCAGTCAAGGGCTTGTTACACGTGTGTCAACACGAGACATATTGCCAGGTATTGCCCTCGAGCTTCTGACAGCTCTCAGCAGCAGGGTCCTCGTCCTATGATTCAGGCATCAGGTGATCCACAGGCCGCCCAGCCAGCTAGAGGCGGGGGTAGAGGCCATAGAGGTGGAGGTAGAGATCATAGAGGTGGAGCTCGGACCACCGAG
>NW_017684391.1:4617-7607 GCF_001879085.1 Nicotiana attenuata
TGGCTCGATGTTTGAACTGTCAGCAGGTTAAGTATGAGCATCAGAGGCCTGGTGGTTTGTTTCAGAGGATTGAGCTTCCTGAGTGGAAGTGGGAGAGGATTACCATGGATTTCGTTACTGGACTTCCGATGACTCGGAAGAAGTTTGATGCTATTTGGGTCATTGTTGATAGGCTGACCAAGTCAGCGCATTTTATTCCTATTGCAGCCATTTATTCATCGGAGAGGTTAGCTGAGATCTACATCCGAGAGATTGTTCGCCTTCATGGGGTGCCGGTATCTATCATTTCGGACCGGAGTACGCAGTTTACCTCGCGCTTCTGGAGAGCAGTTCAGCAGGAGTTGGGCACCCAGGTTCAGTTGAGCATGGCGTTCCATCCTCAGACGGACGGCCAGTCCGAGAGGACTATTCAGATATTGGAGGATATGCTCAGAACCTGTGTCATTGATTTTGGAGGTTCGTGGGACCAGTTTTTGCCTTTAGCAGAGTTCGCCTACAACAACAGCTACCAGTCCAGCATTCAGATGGCTCCATATGAGGCGTTGTATGGTAGGCGATGTCGGTCTCCAGTCGGATGGTTTGAGCCGGGAGAGGCTCGGTTATTGGGTACAGATTTAGTTCAGGAGGCCTTGGATAAGGCCAAGATCATTCAGGACAGGCTTCGTTCGGCTCAGTCGCGGCAAAAGATTTATGAGGATCGTAAGGTTCGAGATGTAGCTTTCATGGTTGGTGAGCGGGTCTTGCTCCGAGTGTCGCCTATGAAGGGCGTGATGAGATTTAGGAAGAAGGGCAACCCTAGGTTCATTGGTCCATTTGAGATTCTCGATCGTGTGGGAGAGGTGGCTTATAGGCTTGCCTTGCCGCCTAGCTTGTCAGCCGTGCACCCAGTGTTCCATGTGTCCATGCTTCGGAGGTATCACAGCGATCCAGCCCACGTGTTAGATTTTAGCACTGTCCAGTTGGACAAGGATCTGTCCTACGAGGAGGAGCCGGTAGCTATTCTAGACTGGCAGGTTCGACAGTTAAGATCGAAGAGTTTTCCTTCAGTGCATGTCCAGTGGAGAGGTCAGCCTCCTGAGGCATCAACCTGGGAGTCCGAGTCTGATATGCGGAGCCGTTATCCTCATCTATTTCCCGACTCAGGTACTTCTTTCTTTTGTCCGTTCGAGGACGAACGGTTATTTTAGAGGTGGAGAATGTGACGACCCAAAGGGTCATCACCGGATTTCTCTCTTTTTCCGTGCTTCCGAGGCCTTGAAAACGTCACCTTTAGTTGCCTCGATTTGCGTGCGCAGTCCGGCCGCGTAGCCGAAAAGATTATATGTTGAATTCTGTGAAAAAAATTTCAAAATGTGGCTTTAAAATGATTAAAGTTGACTTTGGTCAACATTTTTGGTAAACGGACCTGGACCCGCGATTTGACGGTCCTGGAGGGTCCGTAGAAAAATATGGGACTCGGGCATGTGCCCGGAGTCGAAATCCGAGGTCTAGAACCCGAGTAAAAGAATTTTTCTGTGAAATTGTTTTTCTGAAATCATTAAGGAAAATGGAAATGAAAGTTGATTAAAAGACTATGGTATCGGGCTCGTATTTTGGTTCTGATGCCCGGTACAAGTCTTAAATATGTGTTAAGCGCCTTCCGTAAAGGTTGGTCGAAAACTGACGTCATTTGGCGTGTTTCGGACCTAAATATCTAAAGTTTGAAGTTTGTGAAGTTAGAATGAAAAATGATGATTTTGAGGTTTGATTCATTGATTTTGATGTTGTTTTGGCGATTTGATCGCTCGAGTAAGTTCGTAGGATGTTGTTGAGTTAGTGTGTGTGATTGGTTGGGAGCCCCGAGGGCTCGGGAGTGTTTTCGGAGGTGTTCGGGATATTTTTGAACTTAGAAAAAGTAGCAGATTTCCTGCAATTTTTACATAGTGCTTTCCTTCTTCGCGATTGCGTCTTTCATCTCGCATTCGCATAGCCTTAGCCTTCCCTTCATCGTGTTCGCGTCACCCCATACGCGATCGCGTAAGCCAACTCAGGACCCCCCAGTAATTCCTTCATCGCGTTCGCGGACTAGTCCTCGCGTTCGCGTAGTAACAGCCTCTTCTTCATCGCGTTCGCGTTACCCCATCTCGCGTTCGCATAGTACAAGTCCTGGACCCAGCCTTTCCCCCTTCTACGCGTTCGCGATAAGTCTTCCGCGAACGCGATGTTCCCAGTCCTCTTTCTTCGCGAACGCGACACCCCTGTCGCGATCGCGAAGGTCAAAAACGCCCAGTGATTTTGTTAAAATTACAGAAACAGTAGCTTCGGGATTTAGTCCATATTTCACACGAACTCATCTTCTCCACAGCCCATAGGCGATCTTTAGAGCTCTTCTTCACCAAAGCTTCTTGGGTAAGTATTATCTAATTCATTTTCTTCATTTTCTATCATCATTTATCAAATTCCTAGACCAAAAACATGTAATTTAGGGTGTAAATTAAGGGTTTTGGGTAGAGTTAGGTTTTTGAGAATTTTGGGTGATTCAACCTCAATTTGGGGTCGAATCTTAAAACAAATTATATATTTGAACTCGTGGGGTTATGGGTGATTGGGTTTTTGTCCGAGCCTCGTGTTTGGACCATGTGGGCCCGGTGTCTAAATTTGGTATTTTTGGAAGAATGTTAGGAAACTCATTTCTAGGCTATGGGATTATGTTGTTGGGCCCTAATTGATATTATTGAATTAATTATGCCTAATATCATTGTTTCGAAGTCGGATTGTAGAGGAAAGGCGGTATTTGAGGATTGATTGCTATTCTTTGGACCGAGGTAAGTGTTTGATCTAACTTTGGCTTGAGGGAATAGGATTAGAGTATTATTTGCAAATTGCTAAATGTGGAGTACGGTGTATAGGCATGGTGACGAGTATCTATACACCGGTGTCTAGCATGACCGTGAGTCCTTACTTGTGCTTATGTGGGATTCCGTGGTGACTCTTCCTTGTTTAATTGATGG
>NW_017684392.1:0-3918 GCF_001879085.1 Nicotiana attenuata
ATATATATATATATATATATATATATATATGCACAACTACGGCCTCGGGCCCAAGTATACGTATACACAACTGCAACCTCAGGTCCAAAATGCATAAAGCATAAACTTCGGCCTGAGGCCCAAATACAGGTGTTCAACATTCAGGAACTGAGAATCAAACTGCAATACATGATAATGAAATACTGAATCACACTGAGTTACATAATACTGGAATACTGAATGGGACTAGACTGAGACATGTATTCTTGAACTGATTATGAACACTGAAACTTCAACTGTTTATGGCATACTGATTAATCTATACTAAGACTCGGGGGCATCAAACCCAAGTCTATATTGAATACGCACTGAGCTCACAACGTTCAGAATGAAAGTGGTGAACGAGTTATAAAGCTAGAGAATAGAAGTTCTCCAACTATTCAAGAAACTAGGCTAAACTATATTTCTGAGGCAATTAGTAACGTTGTAAAAGAAACGTAGTGTAGGGAGAATCATTAAAATTCCCAAACATAGAGAGTTAGCCTCACATACCTTAACTTCCTGCTCTTGAGCATAATACAATATTCGCCAACCCTTTCAACTTTAATCTACATCAATACAAGTCAAAGGGATTCCAAATTAGCAACAATAGTCATGTTTTGGTCACTTAGGCATTTTATCAAACTTGGTGGCATAAAGCTTCGTAGCCCTTATTAATGGTGTTTCTACACCCAACAACCCATTCTCTTGTTCCTAGCTAAATTCTAAAGTCTCAAACGATAATAATCAACATTATTCTTCATCACCCCAATAATCAACAATCAACACCCCAACCCTATAATCGTTCATGCTTTTCTATCAAACCCATCAACTCATATCTCATGAACTAGGATTTATAATCATTAAAACAATGCTAGAATTAATTAGAGAGTGAAGACATTACCTCTTTGAAGTCCAATCCCCTTGAATTCGAGTTCTAGGGTTCCTTCTCTCAACAATGATGTCCCAATCGAATATCTAATGATATGAAGGGTTTACCCATGTTAATAAGATGTTGGGAATTGAAATTAACTTAGAATCACCATTAGAACTTACCTTGGGTGGTGGATGGATCCTTAAGGAGTTAGATTTTTTGAGAGCTTTACTTTCTAGAGCAAGTTTTTATGTTTTGGGGCTGTGGGGGACGAAATTAACTTAGAATCACCATTGGAAAGCTATTTCAAAGGCCAGCAACTTTCATGCTTTGAGTTTCCCCAAATTCCTTACACATCTTCACTAAACCCTACTGGAAGACAGACCTTCTGCAAACTTAGTCGATTTTGTCAAATCTTATGCACCTCACTTTCCATCTTGCTTTTGAAACAACTATTCTCACCCATAATCATCCCGATGGGACTTCACATGTCCAAAATATAACCTTACTACTCCTTTAACTCATTCATACCTAAGTCGAATGTACGGGGTGTTACATTATCTCCCTCTTGGGATCATTCGTCCTCGAATGATTGTCTTGACTGTAACTTCTGCTAACTCCGGACCTTAAACGAGTCTGGTGCAAACATGAACTTTTATTAACACTTGCATACTAAACAGAATGAATGCATGATTACTGAAATGTTGATATGCTGAACTTAACGACTGCTGCATTGACTGAATATTGGTCTGCCATGGATACATGAATACAGAACTAACATGGATATTCGAATATTGAACTGGCACGAATATTTGAGAATTGAACTAACATCAGTATCAGAGTACTAAGCTGGCATGAATATCTAAGTATTGGACTGACATGAGTAGCTGAGTATTGAATTGACTTGAATATCTGAGTATTGAACTGACATGAGTATCTGAGTACTGAACTGGCATGAGTATCTGACTACTGAACTGACATGAGTATCTGAGTATTGAACTGGCATGAGTATCTGAGTACTGAACTGATATGAGTATTTGAGTACTGAACTGGCATGAGTATCTTAGTATTGAACTGACATGAGTATTTGAGTATTGAACTGGCATGAGTATCTGAGTACTGAACTGACATGAGTATTTGAGTGCTGCAAACTTGAATGTTATAACATGACACGTGAAATACTGGATGTACCACCACTAATTCTAGTGGAAACTCTAACTCATAAGCTAATTGACCCATCCTTCGCTAGATTCTATATGGCCCATATAGCAGGGACTATGCTTCTCCTTCTTCCCAAATCTCATAACGCCTTTCATAGGCTAAAGTTTCAGAAACACCCAATCATCAACTTGAAACTCTAGGTCTCTATGCCGCACCCTCGAATAGGACTTTTGGCGGCTCCGGGTCGTCTTCAAATGCTCTTGAATCGACTTAACTTTCTCCATAGTCTGATAGACCAAATTTGGTCCCAACAACTCCGCTTCGCCAACTTCGGACCAACTAATTGGCAGTCTACACCTTCGCCCATAAAAATCATGCTTTCAAAATGAGTGAGATAATCCTATTATAAGGTACATATTTACCATCCCACTAAAGGATGTGTATTCTGTGATAAAACACTAGGCTTTCTGGTGCCCGACTTTCACTTGCTAACATTTCAGACAATTTGGCCACAAGGTCTGCAACTCTCTTTTCATGTCGTCCCACCACTAAATTTCCTTAAGATCATGATACATCTTTGGGAAACCTAGGAGGATAAAATACCTGAAACTATCGGTTTCTAACATGAATCTTCCCTCTTTAAGTCCATCTATGTCTGGAACACACAATCTGTCGTGGTACCTCAAAGTACCATCATCTCCCCCTTATTCCAAAGCTATCATTCTATGCCTGTGAATCCCCCTCTTTCAGCTACAGCAAGTAGGTATCATCAAACTATTTCTCCTTCACTTCGCCTACTAAGGGGGAACAAGTCATATTCTAGATAACAACTCTACTATCTTTGGAGTATGCAAATTGAACTCCTAGCTAGGCTAAGCGGTGAACTTCTTTCACCAAAGTTGTCTTATCTACCTCAATCATGAGTTATACTTCCCACACTTGATTATCTTCTTAAGCACTTCCTGAAAAAACTTATAGAATTGTTGTGAGCTAAGTCACTGACCACTACTCGGAATATTAGAGTCTCGGGTAATGGCACTACCCTCGTAATACATTACCGGGCATGATTTTATAGCTTTTCTGCGATCACTTTATCATCAATAACTAAGCTCGGTGGTCATTCTACTCACTTTGTGTTTCTTACACATGCTAGACATATTCCTTGTGGTAATTATACAATTTTTCCTCATTACCAAACTGATTTTCTTTTTCATATCCATGCTAACTATTCGAGTTTCAAATCTCTAACTAGACTTACTGAAAATTTTCGTTTCACCCCTTAGACCAAAGGTCTTATACTTGCGAATCCTTCTATTTTTGTTGGGATCCAAATAACCTTCTTTATTTTCTGCAATTCTTTGCACTCTACGTCAATGACGACTCATCTCCCAACTTACTTCTGAGCTAGGAAAAACTAAATTATTCACATAACAAAAAGCTAATGTATTCACACCTATCATACACAATCTTAATAATTTAACTCTACTCACACTGTCAATCTGGGAGGAACCACATTTTGATAATTCCTAAAGGCTATTCTTCTATAGCTTGCTCTCTCACTGTTAGCTGATTTTTTCCACTGCCACTGTCACTGTACTTCAGGTTTAACTTAAACTCTTTGGGTTCTAAAACGCGTTCGGTATTTCAAATTGTCATCCACTCATTAGAGTTAACCTGGCTAAGTGAATCAAATTGTACCTCTACTAGCTCTGCTGAAAGTGTTAATTCACTGTATCAACTCAAAACTTACTTACTATTCTTTTACTAACCACCTGCTACCATCATATTTTCTTGCTCTGCTTTGAATAACTAAAGTGAAGCATAAGGTTATTCTAACTTCCCTCACCATCCAGCCCTGTTCTACG
>NW_017684392.1:5095-7607 GCF_001879085.1 Nicotiana attenuata
ACTGAAAACACTGACTGTCTGAAAATACTGAAGACTGTAGTAATGATAATGCCCCGAAAGAACTGGGGATCACCAAATAGCTGGTACAAGAATCCTAGCGCTCTAAATCATCAACCTGTAAATCATTACCTGCATCGTGAGATGCAGGCCCCGGGCAAAAGGGACGTCAGTATCTTTGAATTGCACTCGTATGTAAAGCAACTGAAAGAAAGAATCATAAATGCTGAAATCGAAATCAAGCTAATAGCTGAGAATTTATAATTGATAACTGAAATGCCAACTATTGAAACTAAAACTGAAATGATAACTCGTAACTGATAACTTAACTGATAACTGAACTAATAACTGATAACTGATAACTAATAACTGAACTGATAACTGATAATTGAACTGAACAAAGGAAGTAAGGATATGAATACTCCCTCTTCCGAATGATGAACAACCCCTGTTTATCTGAATAAATAAGTTGCGGCCTCAGGCCCAATATATATATATATATATATATATATATATATATATATATATATATATATATATATATATATATATATATATATATATATATAACACAACTACGGCCTCGGGCCCAAGTATATGTATACATAACTGCGACCTCAGGTCCAAAATGCATAAAGCATAAACTGCGGCCTCAGACCCAAATACAGGTGTTCAACATTCAGGAACTGAGAATCAAACTGCAATACATGATAATGAAATACTGAATCACACTGAGTTACATGATACTGGAATACTGGATCACACTGAGTTATATACTACTGGAATACTGGATCACACTGAGTTACATAATACTGGAATACTGAATGGGACTAGACTGAGACATGTATTCTTGAACTGATTATGAACAATGAAACTTCAACTGTTTATGGCATACTAAGTAATCTATACTAAGACTCGGGGGCATCAAACCCAAGTCTATATTGAATATGCACTGAGCTCACAACGTTCAGAACGAAAGTGGTGAACGAGTTATGAAGCTAGAGAATAGAAGTTCTGCAACTATTCAAGAAACTAGGCTAAACTATATTTCTGAGGCAATTAGTAACGTCGTAAAAGAAACGTAGTGTAGGGAGAATCATTAAAATTCCCAAACACAGAGAGTTAGCCTCACATACCTTAACTTCTTGCTCTTGAGCATAATACAATATTCGCCAACCCTTTCAACTTTAATCTATATCAATACAAGTCAAAGGGATTCCAACTTAGCAACAATAGTCATGTTTTGATCACTTAGGCATTTTATCAAACACTTGGTGGCATAAAGCTTTGTAGCCCTTATTAATGGTGTTTCTACACCCAACAACCCATTCTCTTGTTCCTAGTTAAATTCTAAAGTCTCAAACGATTATAATCAACATTATTCTTCATCACCATAAGGTAAACAACACCCTTAACAAATAATCAACAATCAACACCCCAACCCTATAATCGTTCATGCTTTTCTATCAAACCCATCAACTCATATCTCATGAACTAGGATTTATAATCATTAAACCAATGTTAGAATCAATTAGAGAGTGAAGACACTACCTTCTGGAAGTCCAATCCCCTTGAATTCGAGTTCTAGGGTTACTTCTCTCAACAATGATGTCCCAATCGAATATCTAATGATATGGAGGGTTTACCCATGTTAATAAGATGCTGGAAATTGAAATTAACTTAGAATCACCATTAGAACTTACCTTGGGTGGTGGATGGACCCTTAAGGAGTTAGGTTTTTTGAGAGCTTTACTTTCTAGAGCAAGTTTTTATGTTTTGGGGCTGTGGGGGACGAAATAGGGCTAAAAAAATGACTTCCCAAGTTGTCCACCGCGTCCCAGTAGGCCTGACCGCGGTCCCAACCGCGGTAAATCGCTGGAACACTGCCTCACCACCGCGGTCGCGGTCCGGGCGTGGTAGTAGCGTACTATTCTATAAAACGGGCATAACGTTTTGCACAGAGCTTCTTTTTGTCTCCACAATATATCATTGGAAATCTATTTCAAAGGCCTACAAGTTTCATTCTTTGAGTTTTCCCAAATTTCTTACACATTTTCACTAAACCCTGCTGGAAGACAGACCTTCGGCAAACTTAGTCGATTTTGTCAAATCTTATGCACCTCACTTTCCATCTTGCTTTTGAAACAACTATTCTCACCCATAATCATCCCGATGGGACTTCACATGTCCAAAATATAACCTTACTACTCCTTTAACTCATTCATACCTAAGCCGAATGTACGAGGTGTTACAGAAATAACCTATTTATGAGAACTCCCAGTCTCCAAATCCATAAAGCACACAAATCATCATATCCGATCCCAACTCTACCGCCCGAATATCTAACACATCTCTAATACTCGATCATCCCACTAGGGTACTCCAAAAATTCTCCTGTGCTGCCAAGCAAACTTTGAATGTCAGCAGTCGGTCAGACAAGATAGTACCGCAATACCGATGAAGCACCCATAACTCAAACACATCGCCCTTTCTGAAATGTATACCCTCATAAAGC